>NC_054542.1:50982515-51135015 GCF_017654505.1 Polyodon spathula | reverse complement strand
TTGCTTGAGAATTACATTTAACAGTGATTATGACTAAGCATTTCAAGATATTTGGTTATAAGAGTAAATTCCATTACGAGCAAGTGGTCAATAGAATAAACAGACAAGAACGATTTCAAATAAGAGCAATCCAGACACAGCAAGTACAATTCTGATTGAGAGCAGGTATACTCACGTATACTCCTGCATGTGTGCATCTCAGATCTGGAGGTACCATTCAGAGCAATACAACTCAGCAATACAACTCAGCAATACAACTCAGAGCAATACAACTCAGCAATACAACTCAGCAATACAACTCAGAGCAATACAACTCAGCAATACAACTCAGCAATACAACTCAGCAATAAAACTCAGAGCAATACAACTCAGCAATAAAACTCAGAGCAATACAACTCAGCAATACAACTCAGAGCAATACAACTCAGAGCTATACAACTCAGAGCAATACAACTCAGCAATACAACTCAGAGCAATACAACTCAGCAATAAAACTCAGAGCAATACAACTCAGCAATACAACTCAGCAATAAAACTCAGAGCAATACAACTCAGCAATAAAACTCAGAGCAATACAACTCAGCACTATAAAACTCAGAGCAATACAACTCACAGCAATACAACTCAGAGCAAAACAACTCAGCAATACAACTCAGAGCAATACAACTCAGCAATACAACTCAGAGCAATACAACTCAGAGCAATACAACTCAGCAATACAACTCAGAGCAATACAACTCAGAGCTATACAACTCAGAGCAATACAACTCAGAGCAATACAACTCAGAGCAATACAACTCAGAGCAATCAGAGCAACAACTCAGAGCAATACAACTCAGAGCAATCAGAGCAACAATTCAGAGCAATACAACTCAGAGCAATACAACTCAGCAATACAACTCAGAGCAATACAACTCAGCAATACAACTCAGAGCAATACAACTCAGAACTATACAACTCAGAGCAATACAACTCAGAGCAAAACAACTCAGCAATACAACTCAGAGCAATACAACTCAGAGCAATTCAATTCACAGCAATACAAATCAGCAATACAACTCAGAACTATACAACTCAGAGCAATACAATTCACAGCAATACAACTCAGAGCTATACAACTCAGAGCAATACAACTTTCTCACTCCAGGTGCTGGTCCCCTTGGTGCACATGATCATCACATTTCTCTGAAGCATTCCACACTGAGAGCCCTGGGTCTGGCAAGCAGGAGCTGCTGCTGAATGTGACACCCCCGGTGCCTGTAGGAGGCAGGACTAGACAGTGCCTGGAAGGGTACAGGGGGGGCCACAGTTTGCTTTTAAGCACAAAGCTGTTTCTAAGGGGTACATGGAGATATATTCTGATAGATAAGCCTTCAAGTTAACGCTTTTGCATAATATGATAAATAACACTTTCACTATGGTATGTTTTGGTGAGCTCTGCAGGCTCCTTACAGTGATAATCCACACTGAGACTTGGGGTTGATAAAAAAAAATAATAAAGCAATTTAAAACATAAAATGTTCACACTTTACATAAGCGTCTCTAGTTACTTTGTATTTACATTGTAGTTACTTAGTAAATGCATGTGTGCTTGCACATGATTACAATGTTATTATGCAGAGTTTCAATGTACTTGCAAATCTTTGTGCATAATATATGTAAGTACACAATTGTATCAGAAGAGGGTTAGGGTCAGGGTCAGTGTTTGGGTGAGGGTTAGGGTTAGGGGGTTAGGGTCAGGTTCAGTGTTAGGGTGAGGGTTAGGGTTAGGGTTAGGGTCAGCGTTAGGGTGAGGGTGAGGGTGAGGGTTAGGGTTAGGGTCAGCGTTAGGGTGAGGGTGAGGGTTAGAGGGTTAGGGTCACGGTTAGGGGGTTAGGGTTAGCGTCAGGGTTAGAGTCAGCTTTAGGGTGAGGGTGATGGTTAGGGGGTTAGTGTCAGGGTCAGTGTTAGGGTGAGGGTTAGGGGGTTAGGGTTAGGGTCAGCGTAAGAGTGAGGGTGAGGGCTAGGGTCAGGGTTAGGGTGTTAGGGTTAGGGTCAGCGTTAGGGTGAGGGTGAGAGGGTTAGGGTCAGGGTCAGCGTTAGGGTGCGAGTGAGGGTTAGGGTTAGGGTCACAGTTAGGGGGTTAGGGTTAGCGTCAGGGTTAGAGTCAGCTTTAGGGTGAGGGTGATGGTTAGGGGGTTAGTGTCAGAGTAGTGTTAGGGTGAGGGTTAGGGGGTTAGGGTTAGGGTTAGGGTTAGGGTGTTAGGGTTAGGGTCAGCGTTAGGGTGAGGGTGAGAGGGTTAGCGTCAGGGTCAGCGTTAGGGTGCGGGTTAGGGTTAGGGTCAGGGTTAGGGTCAGGGTGAGGGTTAGGGTCAGCGTTAGGGTGAGGGTGAAGGTGAGGGGGTTAGGGTGAGGGTCAGGGTTAGGGTTAGGGTCAGGGTCATTGTTAGGGTGAAGGTTAGGGTTAGTGTCAGCGCTAGGGGGTTAGGGGGTTAGGGTGAGGCTGAGGGTTAAGGTTAAGGTCAGCGTTAGTGTGAGGGTGAGGGTTAGGGGGTTAGGGTCACGGTTAGGGGGTTAGGGTTAGCGTCAGGGTTAGGGTCAGCGTTAGGGTGATGGTGATGGTTAGGGGGTTAGTGTCAGGGTCAGTGTTAGGGTGAGGGTTAGGGGGTTAGGGTTAGGGTCAGCGTAAGAGTGAGGGTGAGGGCTAGGGTCAGGGTTAAGGTGTTAGGGTTAGGGTTAGGGTCAGCGTTAGGGTGAGGGTGAGAGGGTTAGGGTCAGGGTCAGCGTTAGGGTGCGAGTGAGGGTTAGGGTTAGGGTCACAGTT
Organism: Polyodon spathula; assembly: GCF_017654505.1. Lineage (NCBI taxonomy): Eukaryota > Metazoa > Chordata > Actinopteri > Acipenseriformes > Polyodontidae > Polyodon > Polyodon spathula. The sequence continues at coordinate 51,132,212 of NC_054542.1, read as the reverse complement.
AGGGGGTTAGGGTTAGCGTCAGGGTTAGAGTCAGCTTTAGGGTGAGGGTGATGGTTAGGGGGTTAGTGTCAGAGTAGTGTTAGGGTGAGGGTTAGGGGGTTAGGGTTAGGGTTAGGGTGTTAGGGTTAGGGTCAGCGTTAGGGTGAGGGTGAGAGGGTTAGCGTCAGGGTCAGCGTTAGGGTGCGGGTTAGGGTTAGGGTCAGGGTTAGGGTCAGGGTGAGGGTTAGGGTCAGCGTTAGGGTGAGGGTGAAGGTGAGGGGGTTAGGGTGAGGGTCAGGGTTAGGGTTAGGGTCAGGGTCATTGTTAGGGTGAAGGTTAGGGTTAGTGTCAGCGCTAGGGGGTTAGGGGGTTAGGGTGAGGCTGAGGGTTAAGGTTAAGGTCAGCGTTAGTGTGAGGGTGAGGGTTAGGGGGTTAGGGTCACGGTTAGGGGGTTAGGGTTAGCGTCAGGGTTAGGGTCAGCGTTAGGGTGATGGTGATGGTTAGGGGGTTAGTGTCAGGGTCAGTGTTAGGGTGAGGGTTAGGGGGTTAGGGTTAGGGTCAGCGTAAGAGTGAGGGTGAGGGCTAGGGTCAGGGTTAAGGTGTTAGGGTTAGGGTTAGGGTCAGCATTAGGGTGAGGGTGAGAGGGTTAGGGTCAGGGTCAGTGTTAGGGTGCGGGTGAGGGTTAGGGTCAGCGTTAGTGTGAGGGTGAGGGTGAGGGGGTTAGTGTCAGGGTCAGCGTTAGGGTGAGTGTGAGGGTTAGGTTTAGGGTTAGGGGGTTAGGGTTATGGTCAGCATCAGCGTTAGGGTGAGGGTGAGAGTTAGGGGGTTAAGGGGTTAGGGTCAACTAATTAGTACAAAGCCAAAAGGCAAATTGCTACTTTTTTTTCGTCTTTCGAGTGCATCAAATCAACCATATCTGCTATTAGTTATTTGAAAGCGATATTTCCTGAATCGTACAGTTCATGGTCATTTTGACTACTAAAAGTATTGAAAATATTGACTATCTTGCTTATCCAGCCTGACAATTTGTTACTGTGTAGAGCTACAGTTTTTAAATCTACATCCTTTAAATAATGGTGTTTAGGATCACAGAGAATCTGATAATTGCTTCCTCATAGCAGTGTGTTATTTAATGATTTTAATCAAGCTACATACACAAGATGTTCATGATGAATCGTTTGCATTTTCAGAGTTCCTCTGGCCTGGCCTTTATCCTCAGTTGCCTTTTGTTTGGGGTGAGGGAAATATGAATGTTTTGGAAATTAAGTTGGCTGCCTTACAGCCTGTCAGACGTGTGCTTAAGAGTCTTCAGGACACATGTTCCCTTCCTCAGAAATGAACGGACAGCCATGCAGAGAATAAAGATGGCAGGAGTTTTCATCAATAAGTGACAGACTGCATCAATTATAATCAGCGTCCAACTCGGAATAATCATCCAGGAAAGGGTCTCATTTCCTGAGCTCTGTGGTGCCTGGCTGAATACATTGTGTCCTTAAAGGGGTACCGTATTACATTTTAGTTATCTTAACTCATTATAAATGAGCTCAGAAATCAACCAATCACAGTGAAGCTTTGCCTGAATTCCAGCCCATCTTCTCCTCTGTACAGATGTCATCCCGTGCACAGAACACCACACCTGATTCCATTGTTCAAAATGTTTAAAGATGGCCCATAGTATAGTCTTCCTTTGTATGATTACTTGTGTGACAAGTATGTGTCTGATTCTGTTTCCCATCTTGTACAACCATGTGTCTGATTCCACTTTTCATCTTGTACAAGCACGCGTATGATTCTGCTTTCCATCTTGTACAAGCACAAGTCTGATTCTGCTTCCCATCTTGTACAACCACGCATCTGATTCTGCTTCTTTCCTTGTACAAGGATGTGTGTGATTCTGCTTCCTTCCTTGTAGAAGCATGCATCTGATTCTGTTTCTCGTCTTCTCCAAGCATGCATCTGAACGAGTAGAACTGAATAGTCACAGTAACTTTGATAAAGCTCTGTGCACAGAGTACTATTGTACTCTTTATATGCTAGGTGCCGATTCCTTAATACAGAGCCCATAATTCAGCTGTAAGTATTATTTGCATAAACATGGGCTTTGCTCCTGTTCAGTGATGGGATAAGCACACATTCATCTCATTAAGCACGAGGAATAATACAGTCACACACTGGTTCTCCTTTAAAGCAATGATTGATGTGGAATTAAAAAGGGATTGCATTGAGTTTCTCATCCATTGCCCTTTAACTAAGAATGTTAATACACACATCACTTTCCATTCACACTTCGAATGGATCCAAATAAGCTTCATGAAATATGATTACTAGATGCTCACTTTAAGGGGCTTTAAATACTTTCACACTGAAAATATAAACCGGTCTTTTCATTGCTGTGGGGCTGGAGCCCGGGCTATGTTGGGTGATTTTGTATACAGTCATATTGTGTTGTTGTAGACCAAGGCTAAGAAAGCTAACAATGTTAACTGTTAACATTTCTCATACTATTTTAAGATGAAAAAGTAATGAAATGTCACTTGAAGCTGCCATCTCTTTAAATACACAGACCCTACTTTGAGGTGCTCAGGCTCATTCTCAGAGAGGAATACAATTAAAAATCTTTTTTGTATGATATTCAAGTACACAATTGTATCTGAAAAGGGTTAGGGTTATCATGCAAAAAAGTTAGACATGAAGTACATTGCAGCTATGCATTATAACATTGTAATTGTGTGTAAGCAACAATATAAAATCTACAACAAAAACACAGCTATATTCATAGGGGTGAAAGGATACTACTACTACTACTACTAATAATAATAATACATTTTAAACATATTAATACATTGTTGAGAATGTATCTGAGAAATGCCTGCACTCGTTAATAAAACAAGATTTTTCATTTTGTGGCTCAACTGTTTCAGGGCATTGAAATGAAGCAATAATGTTGCATCAGCCCAGTTTTGCTGGCAAATGAAATTAAAAAAAAAAACTTGAATATAATTTGGCTTCATATATTGGTTGTTTGCTATACATAATTTCTGAGACTTCAGTGTTACGCGTGCAGCACCGGAGCAGTGCACAGGAGCCAGGGGCAGCCTGCCCCTTTTTATATGTTAATGGACCCTATAAATAAATACACTTTGACAAACACAATATCAGATCAGTGCTAATGTTTCTGTTTTTCTGTTCACTTTCCTGGGTATCAAATTATAAGTACATGTATTCTTCCTCTGACTAGAAGGTTTTGAATTGATATTTTAGCTTCATTGGCAAATATGTGCACACGACTTGCAGTAACATCTTTGGTCACTAGGAGTCTCCTTATTGAATGAGAACATTGGCTTTGATATTCAATGAGAATAAATTGACCTTTAAGCTTTTCTTCCTCTACAGGATAAAAATATCCACAACTTACAAAGGAACTATTAATAAACAGATATCTTTCACCAGGTTTGTGTGGCTGCACGTATTATAACAGAGTAATACAGCTGAAATGTGCAGATGGACTCACAAAGTGGTAGCTATTCCCCCAGGCCTTCTGCAGAAAGGAATATGCACAAGTGATTAAAGCAGCCTGCCTTTTGTCAACAAGCGCTTCCTTATATGAAATAGAACTGCTAGGCCTACCCCTGAAGGATAAAAAGGACCTCTCATTTTCTATCTACAAAGTTTACATACAGAGCTGAAAGTGTAGATACAGCAAACTGCCAATATCATAAAGTTGCAGTGCCTGCTTTTAGAGCTTGACAGCCTGACCGGGGGTTACACTAGAGACAGACAGGGTCAGTGTTGCTCTACCCCTTGACAGCCTGACCGGGGGTTACACTAGAGACAAACAGGGGGCAGTGCTGCTCTACCCCTTGACAGCCTGACCGGGGGTTACACTAGAGACAGACAGGGGGCAGTGCTGCTCTACCCCTTGACAGCCTGACCGGGGGTTACACTAGAGACAGACAGGGTCAGTGTTGCTCTACCCCTTGACAGCCTGACCGGGGGTTACACTAGAGACAGACAGGGCAGTGTTGCTCTACCCCTTGACAGCCTGACCGGGGGTTACACTAGAGACAGACAGGGGGCAGTGCTGCTCTACCCCTTGACAGCCTGACCGGGGGTTACACTAGAGACAGACAGGGGTCAGTGTTGCTCTACCCCTTGACAGCCTGACCGGGGGTTACACTAAACACAGACAGGGGGCAGTGCTGCTCTACCCCTTGACAGCCTGACCGGGGGTTACACTAAAGACAGACAGGGTCAGTGTTGCTCTACCCCTTGACAGCCTGACCGGGGGTTACACTAGAGACAAACAGGGGGCAGTGCTGCTCTACCCCTTGACAGCCTGACCGGGGGTTACACTAGAGACAAACAGGGGGCAGTGCTGCTCTACCCCTTGACAGCCTGACCGGGGGTTACACTAGAGACAGACAGGGGTCAGTGTTGCTCTACCCCTTGACAGCCTGACCTGAGACCGGGGGTTACCCCTTGACTAGAGACAGGCAGGGGCAGTGCTGCTCTACCCCTTGACAGCCTGACCGGGGGTTACACTAGAGACAGACAGGGGGCAGTGCTGCTCTACCCCTTGACAGCCTGACCGGGGGTTACACTAGAGACAGACAGGGGTCAGTGTTGCTCTACCCCTTGACAGCCTGACCGGGGGTTACACTAGAGACAGACAGGGGGCAGTGCTGCTCTACCCCTTGACAGCCTGACCGGGGGTTACACTAGAGACAGACAGGGTCAGTGTTGCTCTACCCCTTGACAGCCTGACCGGGGGTTACACTAGAGACAGACAGGGGGCAGTGCTGCTCTACCCCTTGACAGCCTGACCGGGGGTTACACTAGAGACAAACAGGGGGCAGTGCTGCTCTACCCCTTGACAGCCTGACCGGGGGTTACACTAGAGACAGACAGGGTCAGTGTTGCTCTACCCCTTGACACCCTGACCGGGGGTTACGCTAGAGACAGGCAGGGGCAGTGCTGCTCTACCCCTTGACAGCCTGACCGGGGGTTACACTAGAGACAGACAGGGTCAGTGTTGCTCTACCCCTTGACAGCCTGACCGGGGGTTACACTAGAGACAGACAGGGTCAGTGTTGCTCTACCCCTTGACAGCCTGACCGGGGGTTACACTAGAGACAGACAGGGGGCAGTGCTGCTCTACCCCTTGACAGCCTGACCGGGGGTTACACTAGAGACAGACAGGGTCAGTGTTGCTCTACCCCTTGACAGCCTGACCGGGGGTTACACTAGAGACAGGCAGGGGCAGTGCTGCTCTACCCCTTGACAGCCTGACCGGGGGTTACACTAGAGACAGACAGGGTCAGTGTTGCTCTACCCCTTGACAGCCTGACCGGGGGTTACACTAGAGACAGACAGGGTCAGTGTTGCTCTACCCCTTGACAGCCTGACCGGGAGTTACACTAGAGACAGACAGGGGGCAGTGCTGCTCTACCCCTTGACAGCCTGACCGGGGGTTACACTAAACACAGACAGGGTCAGTGCTGCTCTACCCCTCTGGGCTCAGCTGTAGTTTGCTGATTTGAAAATTGAATAGATTACAGCTCCCAGGGGGGACCCTTAGAAAAGTTTATCCTCAGTAAAGGCACAGAGAAGTGATTTAATATAAATCCCAAGGAGAGCATGGAATAATGGAAATGTATTCTCTGATGCAGTTTAATAAACACACACACACAACTTTGATTTACTTTTTTAATCTAGAATCCCGCAGCGCAAGACTGTGCCAGAACAGTGAGCCGCCAACATTGTGAAATGCAAAGTACTTGTACATTTCAACCCATGTGCCTTTATTCCCTCCCTCTTCCTCCTATCGTTCTTCCACTGGGCACATTATATCTATTTTTATACATATTTTGGACAGATCTCTCCTCGGCACAGTATTGTCACCTCACACGAGACATCCCCTATGAGACCCCTTAGTGCCACTTACTCTCCACAATGCCCATCAGAACTGCTCTGTTGTCTTGTCATGATTCATCATTACACTCTGTGAATAAACCGTGAGCCAGGAAAGCAGCATCAAAGCACCCTGTGGCCCCTATAGAGCTCTCAAACACATCTTTAAATACAACTGGAGCAGCAGAGAGGGTGTGAGCTGACATTGGATTCAACTGTGTAAAGATAGAGTAGTGCTTCTGTATAGGACAGGATGATTGCACACCCTATCATGTAATATTGCACTTTGCACAGCATGCGCTGCTCCAGCCCCTTCTGCACAGTCTGCCTGGAGCCCTCCACCAAATCAGTGTTGTTTATCAGCAAGCTGAATGCCTTGCGTCTTGTTGACAACATTTACATCACAGCTGTGGAAAGAAATTCTAATGCAAATGTAAATCAGCTGAGCATGGCAAAAGACTGCTTATCCCCAGACCGCTGATACACCTGAGAGGTGCCATAGGAAACACAACCCAATAGAACACCTTGTTTTGCCAGAAAGCCTGGACTCCGAGTTCAGCTTTGTACTGTACATTTGGAGCATGTTGTATTTTGGCTGTGTATTGGTATTGGGGGTGTATTACAAACTACAACATAATACAATGCAATACAATACAATACAATGCAATGCAATACCATACTGTAAAATACAATAGAGACATTAGTTCAGATAGAATGGCAGGTAATATATCTATCTGTTGGTAATAGAAAATCATAAGCTTTAGGGTCTGCCCAATGTTTAATATGTTTAATAGACCTCAGTGAGATCAATGAGATCTACAGGATTTCACAGTGCGAGAGACCTCAGTGAGATCTACAGGATTTCACAGTGCGAGATACTTCAGTGAGATCAATGAGATCTACAGGATTTCACAGGATCTCAGTGAGATCAATAAGATCTACAGTATAGACACAGAGCATGCTGCAAATATCTTGCTTCAAATATTCAAATTGAAGAAAGTGTCCCCCATCCCCCAGTTAACCAGACCTGCGGAAATGTATCAGTGCATGTGTGTGAGACATTCACTGAAGGGATGGCTGCACCACTGCTGAATAGGGTACTTTCCAGTCAGAAAACCTAATTAAAAATGTAATTACAAAACGCTTCTGAGAGAGAAAAGATTGAAATGAAACTCATCCATTAAATTAGAAAGGCCATCAGATCCTCTTATTCATCCTTCCAAGTGCCAGTGTGGAAAGGCAGGAAATACTGATGAGGAGAGACTCCAAGACACTGCATTGATCATGGATGACATTGGGCATAACCAGCTCCTCAAAAAGAACTTGCTTCCACAACAGCTTTCAAATCAGTTCAATGTAAATTATACTGCTGACACTATTTCTCTAGTTTATGAAATATGCATCGATGCTGACGAACACAAATTAAAAAAGCACAACTGGTCAGTACTTCAAGTTCACAGACCCACAGCAACGGAAGCACAATTCATTAATCAGCACACTGCAGCCACAGATGGTGCGTTCAGGGTGCAGAGACCCACCGCAGGGAAGTTTTTGGGACAAAGGTCATCCATCTTGCCTTTTTTTTGCGGCTCCGTGACTCTTTCATGTAGGTATCTCAGGATAAACTGAAGGGCACAGCATTTCTGCACACAGGAGCATGCTATATCCCCTTGGCAGCTCTATACACAGCAGTCTGCAATGAATATAGCATTTCTGATTAATTAAAAATAAAATTAAATCTGATGGTGATCAATAATAGAAACACAATTTATACCACTAATGTTATATTTCCATATGTTATTCTTATGTTATGTCATGAAGAGCTAGTGAGAGCATGTTTTATTATTTATGTTTTATTTGACTCACTGCACCACAGACACATACGATTGCTAAGCATACTGTGTACCATTTAAAACCAACACCGTCTCCAAAACACTAATAATCACAAAATATGAGACATCTTAACATGGAAGTGAACTATTTTTTTTTTTACTTACACCAGGGATGGAGAATGCACTTCTCTACACCCAGCCCCGTTTGCAGAGATGAGCTCTGTGCTGCCTGCTCTGCGCTGCGACCTGCTCTGTGCTGCCTGCTCTGCGCTACAACCTGCTCTGTGTTGCCTGCTCTGCGCTGCGACCTGCCCTGTGCTGCCTGCTCTGCGCTGCGACCTGCTCTGTGCTGCCTGCTCTGCACTACAACCTGCTCTGCGCTGCGACCTGCTCTGTGCTGCCTGCTCTGCGCTGCGACCTGCTCTGTGCTGCCTGCTCTGTGCTGCGACCTGCTCTGTGCTGCCTGCTCTGCGCTGCGACCTGCTCTGTGCTGCCTGCTCTGCACTACAACCTGCTCTGTGCTGCCTGCTCTGTGCTGCGACCTGCTCTGTGCTGCCTGCTCTGCACTACAACCTGCTCTGTGCTGCCTGCTCTGCACTACAACCTGCTCTGTGCTGCCTGCTCTGCACTACTACCTGCTCTGTGCTGCCTGCTCTGCACTACAACCTGCTCTGTGCTGCCTGCTCTGCACTACTACCTGCTCTGTGCTGCCTGCTCTGCGCTGCGACCTGCTCTGTGCTGCCTGCTCTGCGCTACGACCTGCTCTGTGCTGCCTGCTCTGCGCTGCGACCTGCTCTGTGCTGCCTGCTCTGCACTACGACCTGCTCTGTGCTGCGACCTGCTCTGTGCTGCCTGCTCTGCGCTGCGACCTGCTCTGTGCTGCCTGCTCTGCGCTGCGTCCTGCTCTGTGCTGCCTGCTCTGCGCTGCGTCCTGCTCTGTGCTGCCTGCTCTGCGCTGCGTCCTGCTCTGTGCTGCCTGCTCTGCGCTGCGTCCTGCTCTGTGCTGCCTGCTCTGCGCTGCGTCCTGCTCTGTGCTGCCTGCTCTGCGCTGCGTCCTGCTCTGTGCTGCCTGCTCTGCGCTGCGTCCTGCTCTGTGCTGCCTGCTCTGCGCTGCGACCTGCTCTGTGCTGCCTGCTCTGCGCTGCGACCTGCTCTGTGCTGCCTGCTCTGCGCTGCGACCTGCTCTGTGCTGCCTGCTCTGCGCTGCGACCTGCTCTGTGCTGCCTGCTCTGCGCTACAACCTGCTCTGTGCTGCCTGCTCTGCACTACTGCTCTGTGCTGCCTGCTCTGCACTACGACCTGCTCTGTGCTGCCTGCTCTGTGCTGCCTGCTCTGCGCTGCGACCTGCTCTGTGCTGCCTGCTCTGCGCTGCGACCTGCTCTGTGCTGCCTGCTCTGCGCTGCGTCCTGCTCTGTGCTGCCTGCTCTGCGCTGCGTCCTGCTCTGTGCTGCCTGCTCTGCGCTGCGACCTGCTCTGTGCTGCCTGCTCTGCGCTGCGACCTGCTCTGTGCTGCCTGCTCTGCGCTACGACCTGCTCTGTGCTGCCTGCTCTGCGCTGCGACCTGCTCTGTGCTGCCTGCTCTGCGCTGCGACCTGCTCTGTGCTGCCTGCTCTGCGCTGCGACCTGCTCTGTGCTGCCTGCTCTGCGCTGCGACCTGCTCTGTGCTGCCTGCTCTGCACTACGACCTGCTCTGTGCTGCCTGCTCTGCGCTGCGACCTGCTCTGTGCTGCCTGCTCTGCGCTACGACCTGCTCTGTGCTGCCTGCTCTGCGCTGCGACCTGCTCTGTGCTGCCTGCTCTGCGCTGCGACCTGCTCTGTGCTGCCTGCTCTGCGCTGCGGCCTGCTCTGTGCTGCCTGCTCTGCGCTGCGACCTGCTCTGTGCTGCCTGCTCTGCGCTGCGACCTGCTCTGTGCTGCCTGCTCTGCGCTGCGACCTGCTCTGTGCTGCCTGCTCTGCGCTGCGTCCTGCTCTGTGCTGCCTGCTCTGCGCTGCAACCTGCTCTGTGCTGCCTGCTCTGCGCTGCGTCCTGCTCTGTGCTGCCTGCTCTGCGCTGCGACCTGCTCTGTGCTGCCTGCTCTGCACTGCGACCTGCTCTGTGCTGCCTGCTCTGCGCTGCGTCCTGCTCTGTGCTGCCTGCTCTGCGCTGCGACCTGCTCTGTGCTGCCTGCTCTGCGCTGCGACCTGCTCTGTGCTGCCTGCTCTGCGCTGCGACCTGCTCTGTGCTGCCTGCTCTGTGCTGCCTGCTCTGTGCTGCCTGCTCTGCGCTGCGACCTGCTCTGTGCTGCCTGCTCTGCGCTACAACCTGCTCTGTGCTGCCTGCTCTGCGCTACTACCTGCTCTGTGCTGCCTGCTCTGCGCTGCGACCTGCTCTGTGCTGCCTGCTCTGCGCTACGACCTGCTCTGTGCTGCCTGCTCTGCACTACGACCTGCTCTGTGCTGCCTGCTCTGCGCTGCGACCTGCTCTGTGCTGCCTGCTCTGCACTACAACCTGCTCTGTGCTGCCTGCTCTGCACTACTACCTGCTCTGTGCTGCCTGCTCTGCGCTGCGACCTGCTCTGTGCTGCCTGCTCTGCGCTGCGACCTGCTCTGTGCTGCCTGCTCTGTGCTGCCTGCTCTGCGCTGCGACCTGCTCTGTGCTGCCTGCTCTGCGCTGCGACCTGCTCTGTGCTGCCTGCTCTGCGCTGCGACCTGCTCTGTGCTGCCTGCTCTGCGCTGCGACCTGCTCTGTGCTGCCTGCTCTGCACTACAACCTGCTCTGTGCTGCCTGCTCTGCGCTGCGACCTGCTCTGTGCTGCCTGCTCTGCGCTACCTGCTCTGTGCTACGACCTGCTCTGTGCTGCCTGCTCTGCGCTGCGACCTGCTCTGTGCTGCCTGCTCTTCGCTGCGACCTGCTCTGTGCTGCCTGCTCTGCGCTACGACCTGCTCTGTGCTGCCTGCTCTGCCTGCTCTGCACTATGACCTGTTCTGTACTGCCTGCTCTGTGCTGCCTGCTCTACACTACGACCTGCTCTTAGTTCTTGCCTGCTCTACGCTATGACCTGATCTGTACTGCCTGCTCTACGCTATGACCTGATCTGTACTGCCTGCTCTGCGCTATGACCTGATCTGTACTGCCTGCTCTGCGCTATGACCTGATCTGTGCTGGTCTTTAAAAAAATAAAAACGGTCCTTTGTTATCGCTTCTCTATTATTTAATGGAACAGGTGGGGGCGATCAAGAGAGCTGAAAGGTCACACTATCAGTTTATCTGGAATTAGGAATCCGATATATGGCAAAGCAACAAGGCCAAGAAAGCTCAAATCCAGCGTGAACAACAGAAAAAGCCATCATAAGCAGAGCTGGGGGACATTCTGGAGTCACACAGCATGATGCAAGCATCAAGGAGGCACACTGGGGCAGACGTTGTAAACAAACTGTACTGTCAAGCTTTTTTAATTTAGTAAAATGAACAGAAAGACTTACCCATGAAGCCAATGTAATATATATATTAGCAGAACTTGTATCTGCAGTGCATTGGAACAGGGCTGAGAAACAGCTTGAAGCAGAGGCATGCTCAGGTACAGGGATTCACTGCTAGATTTGTATCTGCAGTGCATTGGAACAGGACTGAGAAGCAGCTTGATTCAAAGGCATGCTCAGGTATAGGGATTCACTGCTAGATTTGTATCTGCAGTGCATTGGAACAGCGGTGAGAAGCAGCTTGAAGCAGAGGCATGCTCAGGTATAGGGATTCACTGCTAGATTTGTATCTGCAGTGCATTGGAACAGGGCTGAGAAGCAGCTTGAAGCAGAGGCTTGCTCAGGTATAGGGATTCACTGCTAGATTTGTATCTGCAGTGCATTGGAACAGGGGTGAGAAGGAGCTTGATTCAGAGGCATGCTCAGGTATAGGGATTCACTGCTAGATTTGTATCTGCAGTGCATTGGAACAGGGGTGAGAAGCAGCTTGATTCAGAGGCATGCTCAGGTATAGGGATTCACTGCTAGATTTGTATCTGCAGTGCATTGGAACAGGGGTGAGAAGCAGCTTGATGCAGAGGCATGCTCAGGTACAGGGATTCACTGCTAGATTTGTATCTGCAGTGCATTGGAACAGGACTGAGAAGCAGCTTGATTCAGAGGCATGCTCAGGTATAGGGATTCACTGCTAGATTTGTATCTGCAGTGCATTGGAACAGGGGTGAGAAGCAGCTTGATTCAGAGGCATGCTCAGGTATAGGGATTCACTGCTAGATTTGTATCTGCAGTGCATTGGAACAGGGCTGAGAAGCAGCTTGAAGCAGAGGCATGCTCAGGTATAGGGATTCACTGCTAGATTTGTATCTGCAGTGCATTGGAACAGGGGTGAGAAGCAGCTTGATTCAGAGGCATGCTCAGGTATAGGGATTCACTGCTAGATTTGTATCTGCAGTGCATTGGAACAGGGCTGAGAAGCAGCTTGAAGCAGAGGCATGCTCAGGTATAGGGATTCACTGCTAGATTTGTATCTGCAGTGCATTGGAACAGGGGTGAGAAGCAGCTTGATTCAGAGGCATGCTCAGGTATAGGGATTCACTGCTAGATTTGTATCTGCAGTGCATTGGAACAGGGCTGAGAAGCAGCTTGATTCAGAGGCATGCTCAGGTATAGGGATTCACTGCTAGATTTGTATCTGCAGTGCATTGGAACAGGGGTGAGAAGGAGCTTGATTCAGAGGCATGCTCAGGTATAGGGATTCACTGCTAGATTTGTATCTGCAGTGCATTGGAACAGGGCTGAGAAGCAGCTTGATTCAGAGGCATGCTCAGGTATAGGGATTCACTGCTAGATTTGTATCTGCAGTGCATTGGAACAGGGGTGAGAAGCAACTTGAAGCAGAGGCATGCTCAGGTACAGGGATTCACTGCTAGATTTGTATCTGCAGTGCATTGGAACAGGACTGAGAAGCAGCTTGATTCAGAGGCATGCTCAGGTATAGGGATTCACTGCTAGATTTGTATCTGCAGTGCATTGGAACAGGGCTGAGAAGCAGCTTGATTCAGAGGCATGCTCAGGTACAGGGATTCACTGCTAGATTTGTATCTGCAGTGCATTGGAACAGGGCTGAGAAGCAGCTTGAAGCAGAGGCATGCTCAGGTATAGGGATTCACTGCTAGATTTGTATCTGCAATGCATTGGAACAGGGGTGAGAAGCAGCTTGATTCAGAGGCATGCTCAGGTATAGGGATTCACTGCTAGATTTGTATCTGCAGTGCATTGGAACAGGGCTGAGAAGCAGCTTGAAGCAGAGGCATGCTCAGGTATAGGGATTCACTGCTAGATTTGTATCTGCAGTGTACTGGAACAGGAGTGAGAAGCAGCTTGATTCAGAGGCATGCTCAGGTACAGGGATTCACTGCTAGATTTGTATCTGCAGTGTATTGGAACAGGGGTGAGAAGCAGCTTGATTCAGAGGCATGCTCAGGTACAGGGATTCACTGCTAGATTTGTATCTGCAGTGCATTGGAACAGGGCTGAGAAGCAGCTTGATTCAGAGGCATGCTCAGGTATAGGGATTCACTGCTAGATTTGTATCTGCAGTGCATTGGAACAGGGCTGAGAAGCAGCTTGATGCAGAGGCATGCTCAGGTATAGGGATTCACTGTTAGTTTTGTATCTGCAGTGTATTGGAACAGGGCTGAGAAGCAGCTTGATTCAGAGGCATGCTCAGGTACAGGGATTCACTGCTAGATTTGTATCTGCAGTGCATTGGAACAGGGCTGAGAAGCAGCTTGAAGCAGAGGCATGTTCAGGTATAGGGATTCACTGCTAGATTTGTATCTGCAATGCATTGGAACAGGGGTGAGAAGCAGCTTGATTCAGAGGCATGCTCAGGTATAGGGATTCACTGCTAGATTTGTATCTGCAGTGCATTGGAACAGCAGTGAGAAGCAGCTTGAAGCAGAGGCATGCTCAGGTATAGGGATTCACTGCTAGATTTGTATCTGCAGTGTATTGGAACAGGGCTGAGAAGCAGCTTCATTCAGAGGCATGCTCAGGTATAGGGATTCACTGCTAGATTTGTATCTGCAGTGCATTGGAACAGGGCTGAGAAGCAGCTTGAAGCAGAGGCATGCTCAGGTATAGGGATTCACTGCTAGATTTGTACCTGCAGTGCATTGGAACAGGGCTGAGAAGCAGCTTGAAGCAGAGGCATGCTCAGGTACAGGGATTCACTGCTAGATTTGTATCTGCAGTGCATTGGAACAGGGGTGAGAAGCAGCTTGATTCAGAGGCATGCTCAGGTGTAGGATTCACTGTTAGGTTTGTATCTGCAGTGCATTGGAACAGGGCTGAGAAGCAGCTTGAAGCAGAGGCATGCTCAGGTACAGGGATTCACTGCTAGATTTGTATCTGCAGTGCATTGGAACAGGGCTGAGAAGCAGCTTGATTCAGAGGCATGCTCAGGTATAGGGATTCACTGTTAGATTTGTATCTGCAGTGTATTGGAACAGGGCTGAGAAGCAGCTTGATTCAGAGGCATGCTCAGGTATAGGGATTCACTGCTAGATTTGTATCTGAAGTGTACTGGAACAGGAGTGAGAAGCAGCTTGATTCAGAGGCATGCTCAGGTACAGGGATTCACTGCTAGATTTGTATCTGCAGTGCATTGGAACAGGGCTGAGAAGCAGCTTGAAGCAGAGGCATGCTCAGGTAAAGGGATTCACTGCTAGACAGAACTACAGCAATGCATTATACTTCTGATGAAGCAGAATAGATGTGATATTGTCTAAATACAAGGCTTTAATGATAGATGGGAGGAATTAAAAGTCGCTCCCAAGTGAAGAAACAGCGACTTCGTACGTATTAAAGTTAGTTCACCTGCAAGGTTTCACACCACTGGGACATTTTAATAATCCACAGGGTCCGCTTCCTGGATTCCTATTCCTATTTAATCCTACGCTGAACCCAATCTGTAGTATGTTGTATTTCACACGCACTCGTATCTAACCCTGGTGTAACTATCAACACTTATCTGCTCTTGAACTGCTCCGATATTAAACTGTACTGTGTTTTGTATTTGCTCTTATTAGGACTGAAGTCACTGTATTTTATATCTTGCTCTTGATTGTATGAATTGTATGATTGTATTGGAATTATTGATATGGATTTTTTGAATACAACTGCATGTTGCCCTGGGTTCATAAAAAAAAACAAAACACAACAACTAAAAAAAATAGCTAAATGATCTTAAAGGGAACTTGCAATTCAATACACATGACATTTCACACACAGAAAAGGCCAATGTCTTCATTAAAGACACAACATTTTGCTCATGCATAAGGTTATTTTTGATCAGCTTGACGATTGCTCTGCACAAACTCATCCCCATCCTCACATCCTGTCCGAGGCTTGCACTGGCTGAGCACCGGGGACTGGTTTGTAATGTTGAGCCCAGAAATAGTGTGGTATTGGCATTTGGTACCAGAAAGACATGACACATGTAACCCAGACTGCAACTTACACAAACTGCCAAAAAGAATGGGATGCAAGTAAAAATGCCGTTTTTCTGTTTTACATTTTCAGCCTCCTCTTTTCACAGTAAGAGTGCAAACACACAATTATGGAGGACATCAGACAATACTGGATGTGTTTGAATCTTTTAAATTCTGCATCCAGTGTTAAGGCACATTATATAGTTCTGTAAATACATATGCAGATTTATTGAGAAATACAGTATATGTGTAAAATAAACATTTTATAATGCATCTTCTTAACAGAACAAGGCTTTAGCAGAACAGTCACTGATGCTTTATATTGTGTGGCAAAAATGAATATTAAATAGATATTTAATATGCAATTGCATATTCAATTAATTTTAAATTAATATTTAACAGATATGCAATTTATATTAAATTTCTGTTTAATTATTCCTTGTTACCTTCCATTAATATTTAAGTCAGAGTAACTGTATTTTCACTTAAAAACATGTAAATAGGAAATTATTACATATTTTCAACGGTAAAAAAACGTAATATAAATGAACGTGACATGCAATTACATTCTCAGTCGACATTTGCATAACATTTAGCAAGAAACCAGCTGTTGTATATTTATAAAATATTAATTTAACATGAATTTAATATGCAATTGCACATCTATTTAATATAAATTTATGCCATGCAATATAAAGCGTTACCAAACGTTATATTCTATGCTAGATACCAAATACAGTCTTATATATATATATATATATATATATATATATATATATATATATATATATATATATATATATATATATATATATATAGATATTCTTTTTTGCATTAGAAATGCATATACTACATTCTGAACAGATCCTTGAATTCCTGATTTAGAAATTCTGAGAATAATGAAATGGACACAGACAGAGTTATTGGTCCCACAGTTTGAAAGTATTAAAGTACAGACACACCCAGGTCAAGCACAGGTTGCTTCTGTACCCAAACACAACTAGTAGATCCAGCATCAAACGCTTCGAACATTTAACAATAACAATAAACTCAGGCACTTTAGAACAGAATACAAATACAATGAAAAAGGCTTTGTGCTAAACCAGTTTGAAGTTTGAAATGCGCTGTGGAGAGCTACATGGATTTCCTTTTTAAATATTGAAGGCTAAACACTGCAACTGCAGAATGCGCATGTGTGGCATTGCTGCTACTCTTTTAAATGTACTTCTGTAGAGTGTAACTGGATTTGTGGTGCACAGCAATGACAAAACTGACTCAAGTATTGTAGGATCCCCCACCCCCCCAAACCGAAATAAGGCATTTTCACAAAATTCAATATTGTAAAGCTAATCTGTGACAGACATTGTTTGAGTACATTTTGAAATGGATAGTTTACTATTTATCCTTGTACCTTTCATTTCATGTATTCTTTTGTAACAGAGAGATTTACACACAAGAGAGACAGACAGACAGACTCAGGAAAAATAAATTGTCAGCAGCTTTTGAGTTTTACATTTTCAGCATGGATACTTCACATCTAGTCTAAATTTATCCACACTGTATTTCTTCACAATCTAAAGAATATAGTCTCAATAAGGGAACTAGACACATTGAACAGACCTGAACCCCACAAATCCAGAATCTGCTGAAGGAGTGATCAAATTCATAGAGCAATCATACCTGTATATCTGAAGACTGCAGCATCACTGTGCTCTGTAGAACAAATCGCAGCTGTATATCTGGACTGCATCACTGTGCTCTGTAGAACAACCACACCTGTATACCTGAAGACTGCATCATCACTGTGCTCTGTAGTATTTTCTAAGTTCTGCAAATCAGATGGAATGCAGATCAGAGTATGGCACGGTGTACTGGGCTATGAAGTAGAATGCAGATGAGAGTATGGCACGGTGTACTGGGGGTATGAAGTAGAATGCTGGTAAGAGTATGGCATGGTGTACTGGGGGTATGAAGTAGAATGCTGACGAGCGTATGGCACAGTGTACTGGGGTATGAAGTAGAATGCTGATCAGAGTATGGCATGGTGTACTGGGGTATGAAGTAGAATGCTGACGAGCGTATGGCACAGTGTACATGAAGTAGAATGCTGATCAGTGTACTGGGGTATGAAGTAGAATGCTGATCAGAGTATGGCACAGTGTACTGGGGTATGAAGTAGAATGCTGATCAGAGTATGGCACAGTGTACTGGGGTATGAAGTAGAATGCTGATCAGAGTATGGCACAGTGTACTGGGGTATGAAGTAGAATGCTGATCAGAGTATGGCACAGTGTACTGGGGTATGAAGTAGAATGCTGATCAGAGTATGGCACAGTGTAGTGGGGTATGAAGTAGAATGCTGATCAGAGTATGGCACAGTGTACTGGGGTATGAAGTAGAATGCTGATCAGAGTATGGCACAGTGTACTGGGGTATGAAGTAGAATGCTGATCAGAGTATGGCACAGTGTACTGGGGTATGAAGTAGAATGCTGATCAGAGTATGGCACAGTGTACTGGGGTATGAAGTAGAATGCTGATCAGAGTATGGCACAGTGTACTGGGGTATGAAGTAGAATGCTGATCACAGTATGGCACAGTGTACTGGGGTATGAAGTAGAATGCTGATCACAGTATGGCACAGTGTACTGGGGTATGAAGTAGAATGCTGATCAGAGTATGGCACAGTGTAGTGGGGTATGAAGTAGAATGCTGATCAGAGTATGGCACAGTGTACTGGGGTATGAAGTAGAATGCTGATCAGAGTATGGCACAGTGTACTGGGGTATGAAGTAGAATGCTGATCAGAGTATGGCACAGTGTACAAGGGTATGAAGTAGAATGCGGATCAGAGTATCGCACGGTGTACTGGGGTATGAAGTTATGTTTATGATTCCATAAACATTCAAACTAAGGTCTATATCCACTCAATTAATTTAGTGAGTCTATTTGCTCTGTTGTATGTAAATATATCGTTTTTTGCGTGAATTATTTTCTTTATTAACCTACTTGAACACTGCTGTTATCCATCCTGCACAATGCAGACAGTTTAAAAAGAGCACACAGTGCCAGGCTCGTGTGTGTTTGAGCCACAGTATAAATGTAAAGCTGTGCTGGGGATGCCGAGGCTCAAACACAGGAGGGATGTCGACTGCATTCAGTGATGCATTTCTATAGAGGTCACTGTGGAGATGTGACCTCTGTGTGAAGCAGAAGCACACTCGAAGGGTATGGCACAGACATTAAAATAGAGACAATCAGCTTGGAGATGTGACCTCCTCTGTGTGAAGCAGAAGCACACTCGAAGGGTATGGCACAGACATTAAAATACAGACAATCAGCTTGGAGATGTGACCTCCTCTGTGTGAAGCAGAAGCACACTCGAAGGGTATGGCACAGACATTAAAATACTCAGAGATGTGACCTCCTCTGTGTGAAGCAGAAGCGCTCTCGAAGGGTATGGCACAGACATTAAAATAGAGACGATCACCTTGGAGATGTGACCTCTGTGTGTGAAGCAGAAGCACACTCGAAGGGTATGGCACAGACATTAAAATAGAGACAATCAGCTTGGAGATGTGACCTCCTTTGTGTGAAGCAGAAGCGCTCAAGAAGGGTATGGCACAGACATTAAAATAGAGACGATCACCTTGGAGATGTGACCTCCTCTGTGTGAAGCAGAAGCACACTCGAAGGGTATGGCACAGACATTAAAATAGAGACAATCAGCTTGGAGATGTGACCTCTGTGTGAAGCAGAAGCACACTCGAAGGGTATGGCACAGACATTAAAATAGAGACAATCAGCTTGGAGATGTGACCTCCTCTGTGTGAAGCAGAAGCGCTCTCGAAGGGTATGGCACAGACATTAAAATAGAGACAATCAGCTTGGAGATGTGACCTCCTCTGTGTGAAGCAGAAGCGCTCTTGAAGGGTATGGCACAGACATTAAAATAGAGATGATCACCTTGGAGATGTGACCTCTGTGTGAAGCAGAAGCACACTCGAAGGGTATGGCACAGACATTAAAATAGAGACAATCAGCTTGGAGATGTGACCTCCTCTGTGTGAAGCAGAAGCGCTCTCGAAGGGTATGGCACAGACATTAAAATAGAGACAATCAGCTTGGAGATGTGACCTCCTCTGTGTGAAGCAGAAGCGCTCTCGAAGGGTATGGCACAGACATTAAAATGCCTTTGATACAATCTGCATGACTACACATAGCTTACTCAGCAACAGACTGTTTACTTATATATTTGTTTTGAAGACTAGCCCACGGTGTAGTTGCTATATCTGTTCCATCTCATAACCAGAATGACACTCTCAAGTAGAAATCAGGTCATGGGAATCGGCTATACCGCATGCCTGGAGTGTCAGGCAAACATAAAAACAACCCTGTTGCATACAATAATAATTCTCATTAAGGGATTTATATTTAAAACTCATCTTCTGGCTGTAGTTCTTGGCTTGCACTTCCTGCCATTTGCAGGACTATACGCAGTAACAGCACTACTAGAAAATAGAAGCTGGTAGAACTACAGCAAATGCATGTACAGTTTGAACAGAGCAATGAATGCAGCAAACACTGGAGTAACTTCAAAGAGGGGTTCTTATAATTATATAATTATTATATAAACTATCAGGTTTGGTCATACATGACTAGCTTGATTTACCAGGAAAAAGGCAATTCCGATGCTTTAGACTTTTATAGGTACACTGATTAATACGCTTGAAAACTAGGAATCATACGACATGTAACCCTGGAATGAAGTGTGTGCATTGAGAGGCAATGCAAAGGAGCTGAATCACGTGACATGTCATATTATAGGATCTGAATCACGTGACATGTCATATGATAGGAGCTGAATCACGTGACGTCATATTGTAGGATCTGAATCACGTGACATGTCATATGATAGGAGCTGAATCACGTGACATGTCATATGATAGGAGCTGAATCACGTGACGTCATATTGTAGGATCTGAATCACGTGACATGTCATATGATAGGAGCTGAATCACGTGACATGTCATATTGTAGGATCTGAATCACGTGACATGTCATATTATAGGATCTGAATCACGTGACATCATATTGTAGGATCTGAATCACGTGACATGTCATATGATAGGAGCTGAATCACGTGACATTGTAAGATCTGAATCACGTGACATGTCATATTATAGGAGCTGAATCACGTGACATGTCATATTTTAGGCCTGAATCACGTGACATGTCATATTTTAGCTGATACTTATTATTCGTATACAATGGGCAGAAGCAACGATTCAGAGTTTGAAAGAGGCATGCTTGTGCATTTCAATCTCAGGCTGAACCAGAGAAGCTGCGTTAAGAAATGGGAAATACCCAGAAGACAACTACTGACTGATCTATGTACAGCGGGGAAGAGGAGGGCTGAAGAGACACATAACAGGTATCAACCAAGAACCACGATTATAATGGCAGCTGCATCGAACACAAACGCTGCAAATATAATGACCGAGCCCTGCACATTGCTTCATAACTATTACACTTCTGTGTGCATCCAACTGTATCTCATGTCTCAGTTGTGAATATACTTCCAACTGTCCTTCAAGAAGTTTAATTCTGAGATCCTTTAACCCTTTTTGTACTTAATATCAAGCGCAAATTGCAATGACTTTGAGCAAGTGCTCTTATTAAAATACCCAGTAACACATTTCCTCTCTCTACAGTGATCCATAAAAACAGTACTTAAGAGGTATTTTTTTTAGTTCTGATCATTTTGAAGCGCAGAAACAATATTTGGTGTAACTTTTGTAATATCTGATGTGCTGATTAATATGTTTGTGTTTGGTCATGAGATGAAAACTTCTTGTAAACTTTCCGATGACATTAAAACAACACATACCTCAATCTTATGCTCTCAAAAACAAGAGAAACTGGAAAGCTTTTTAGATTGTAAACCTAAAAAAAAATTAAATACTAGAACTACAGATTGTAGCAACTTACAGGACATAAAACATACTCTGGAAATGTTGATGATGGAATAGTATTGTACAACTGCTGTGCAAATTGAATCATATAAATAGTCTGTAATAAAACACTATCTCATAACAATGTTGTTTGGAGAGCTCCCTCTTTTAAACGGTCTGGAACAGCTGCCTTCACTTCACTGCTGACCGGGGTCACAAGCTGCTGCTTTTGTATAACCTGCAGATCCCAGTGTGGGCGTGTGCTGGTGGCTAAAGGGCTGCCACCCTTCTTCTCAGCAGTTTGCAACATGCTTTGCGAGGACTCTGCCTGCACTGCACTCCCAGGCTGATTAAACAATGCAGCGGATGTTATCCAGTTCAGTAAATCGAAGTCCCCGATGGGGTCCAGTCTGAAGCCGTCTTCACAGAAGGAGGACTCAGAGTCTACAGCAGCCTGCGGAGCTTCTGAATAAGGCAGCGTGTTGGCATCTGAAGCCCGATGGCTCTTTGGTTTTGAAAACGGATCCTCATCCTGTGCATCTCCAGAAGGGTCACTTCTGCTCGGGCTTGCCCCTCTCTCTCTGTCCCGTCTATCTGCTTGAGCGGCTGAGCCGTTCCCTGGCTGGTCGAAGTCTCTGGAGGCTTCACGGAGCTGGCGGGAGTGGGATTCAGCTGCTCTGTAATCCATTGGGAAAGGCCCTGGAAACAAGTGGAAAGAGGGTCCGGGACCAAACGGCGATTCTACTGTTGTACTTCGTTGACGAAGAATTTTGCTTCGTTTATCCGATGGAAGTTCATCCAGCTGCCGTCCTTGTTGGACCGGGGTAGGGAGCAGCGTTCCCTGAAACACTCGCTGTAAGTATCTGAAAGTTAAAGACGTGCCCTCTGTTAGTGGAACTGAAGCTGGGCATGGAGGCGGCTCGCACTGATGCTTTCCATCTCTGCTCAGGGGGCGATTACAGTACCAAAGAACCAGACAATCAAAGCACAGATGCAATGGCAGATTATACGTGCAGATACTGCAGTTGAAATGGGACTCATTATATACAGTGTGGTATGAATACAGTTAGGCAATACAAACAGTTCAATTAAAATACATTTTAGTTGCACTTGTATACAAATGTAATGTATATTGGTAATACCTTCTATTCTGGCCTTAATAAGCAAAAAGATAAGTACATTCATACGTATCAATTATTTCTTCAGCTCTTCTAGCGAACTGAGTTTTGAAAATACTGAAGGTTAAGCATTTCAATTGAAACAAAAAAAAGCTATTTGAATTTCTGAATTTAAAAATGCATTGATAAAAATTATTATTTTTTTTTGTCTAGAACTTGAAGAAAAAATGACTTGCGGCAGTCCTAAAGGCACATCTGGGTGGTAACGAGCCTACCTGGGAAGCAGAGCAACGATGGGGGTGAGAGCACAAAGCAGGTAGAACATGGGGTCTCCCATGAGCCTCTGCATGGTCCAGTAGGGATTGGATGGAGGGTAACATGTAGGGCAGGAAGCGTTGTAGCACAGCGCTACAGTGAAGAACAGGGCGAGGCTGAACACAATGGAGGCCCAGTTGAGCCAGGTCTGAAATAGAAAGAAAAAAACCTTCATATGAATATATGACAAGGAGCTTTCAGATCACAGTCGAGGTGGCAGCTACTCTCAATGGAACACGTGCCTCGATAACAGAGCAGCACTTGAACTCAGAATGAGCGCATGAAAGCAAAAACACTGAAACTTGAACTCAGAATGAGCGCATGAAAGTAAAAACACTGAAACTTGAACTCAGAATGAAAAACACTGAAACTTGAACTCAGAATGAGCGCATGAAAGTAAAAACACTGAAACTTGAACTCAGAATGAGCGCATGAAAGTAAAAACACTGAAACTTAAAAAACACTGAAACTTGAACTCAGAATGAGCGCATGAAAGTAAAAACACTGAAACTTGAACTCAGAATGAGCGCATGAAAGCAAAAACACTGAAACTTGAACTCAGAATGAGCACATGAAAGTAAAAAAAACCCTGAAACTTACACTTGTCACCCAATTAACAGGTGTCATGATGTTTCAACGAAGAACAAATACGCTCTTCTAAAGTGGGATTTATTCCAGTAATAAAAGAAAATAAAGTTTCCAGCCCTAATTATAATGTGAACGTACACAGCACATTGAGAAGGTTCTTCTAATATTCTGATTGGGCCTGTTTGAGGTCGATTGCACCCCCTTATAAACTTGAGTTGGATCTTTGGCCTGTCCGCTCTGAGAGGGTTGCATTTCTGTAATAGCTGCAGAATGCGGCTGACAGGTAGACATCTCCACCCAATTACAGATTTGACAGCAATACGATATTTTAACAAAACAGCTGTCTCAACAAAATCCATGACAGTGTTGTTCAGAAATACTTGCATAGACCCACCAGCCAGCAATCTCAAAAGAGCCAATTCAAACCTCGATGTTAACACCTTGCCAGCAGGTTAATAGGACCTCAACAGCACGCAAACCATGCACATGCTGTTGGGAATACAACCTGCTCTCCAGTCCAAGTGATCTCCCTGAAATCATAGCATCTAGTGGGCAACACCAGAACAGAATGGCTCTCAGGCACACTGCCAGTCCCTCATTGACACTGTTTCGCTTGACACACTTCGATTCACTTACTGCGTAGCATGGCTTTTACATCACTTTGTAACTGCTGTCCAATATATATGGTCAAGTACTTATTTATTTAAACCTATGACAGAATTTGCACCCCACTTTCTCCCAATCTGAACATCCAAATCTCAATGCGATCTTGCCGCTGCAAACCATGTACTCAGGAGGGCTGAGATCAAAGTCATTTTCACCTGATGAGGCGAAGCAGCAGGTGTTGCAAAGTTACTGAACCCTAGAAGCACAAGTTCATCAAGTACCTCCACTGTTTGTTTGAACCCCCCTTTCCCTTCACAGAGGTGTGCTAAACACCCCAAAACGTTGGGAAGTGTGCTCTTATCTCTATAGATAGACAGATAGTCAGTTTCCTCTGCTTACCCATGTCTTTGTTTCAATGCCTAAATGCATCAGGATAGTGAAAAGAGCCAAGGTGGTGACCGGAGTTCCCCAAGTAAACAAATCCACATCGGAGTCAGCATAGGCCTAAAACACAAAACAACAAGAATCCATAGAGAAATATGCAAAGGAGCTCCATGAACTGGGACCAGACCTCAATGAGCATTCCCATTGCACTCGGACCTCAAAGAGCATTCCCATTGCACTCAGACCTCAATGAGCAATCCCATTGCACTCAGACCTCAATGAGCAATCCCATTGCACTCACACCTCAATGAGCAATCCCATTGCACTCACACCTCAATGAGCAATCCCATTGCACTCAGACCTCAATGAGCATTCCCATTGCACTCAGACCTCAATGAGCAATCCCATTGCACTCACACCTCAATGAGCAATCCCATTGCACTCACACCTCAATGAGCAATCCCATTGCACTCACACCTCAATGAGCATTCCCATTGCACTCAGACCTCAATGAGCATTCCCATTGCACTCAGACCTCAATGAGCATTCCCATTGCACTCAGACCTCAAAGAGCATTCCCATTGCACTCAGACCTCAAAGAGCATTCCCATTGCACTCAGACCTCAATGACCAATCCCACTGCACTCAGACCTCAATGACCATTCCCATGCACTCAGACCTCAATGAGCATTCCCACTGCACTCAGACCTCAAACAGCATTCCCACTGCACTCAGACCTCAAACAGCATTCCCACTGCACTCAGACCTCAAACAGCATTCCCATGCACTCAGACCTCAATGAGCATTCCCATTGCACTCAGACATCAATGAGCATTCCCATTGCACTACACTGGGGTTTAACCATCCATAGCACACAGCAAGATCTAGGACAAAAAAAAGGGCACATTGTAACAGCTCTACATACATAATCTTAAACGCGTGTAACTTAAAATAAGCACAACATGCACTTCACTAAAACTACTATAAACATTTCAGAATATGTTTGACAGTCTCTGGACTTTGATCTGACAGTACAGAGTGGCTAACACCTTTGTATCTATATCAAGGCTGGGTAGCCACACTGCAGCACACGTAGTTTGAAACAAACAAAGGGGACTTACAAAATAAGGAATGAAAAAGCAGACGAGGCTTTGGTAGAAGGCATCTATCATATTCATCCAGAACATGTGTGGCTTATATTCCTAAAAGAAGAAAAGGGAATGTTATTCCCAGGTTAGTTCTTTACAGTTTCACATGCTTTAGGAGCTGTCATGATGATGGCTGCAGATTCTGGTTTCAATCAAACTCATCCGTCTCCGAGGGAGAAGCCCTGGAGCGAGTGAGTGCAGCATTCTGACATGTTTCTCTTTCTCAAATTAGAAACGAGTCTTATTAGAGAATAGGTTAAAGAATCACGAGTGGTATAAAGCTGGACAAGTGGTTCCCTATATAACAATGGGACCCATTATACTCATGTTGCCTGGGATCAGTATCCTCACACAAGGAAAATCAAAAGCTTCACTAATGAAGAGGTGCCCCCCCCCCCCCCTCCTCCCATGCAATAGAATGCAAGGGCTTCAGAACAGAATGGAAGTTTATGATAAAGAACATGGTGGAATAGAATGCAAGGGCTTCAGAACAGAATGGAAGTTTATGATAAAGAACATGGTGGAATAGAATGCAAGGGCTGCAGAAATGAATGGATGTTTATGATAAAGAAATTAAAGGGATTCCCCCCCCCCCCCGGGGTACAATACCATGTGACAAGAGTTTAGAAACAAGCGGAGGAGCTTTGAGGACAGCATGCCATGTTAGCCTGGGTGGCTCTGAAAGCTGTACAAGATCCATGATGTTACTGCACTGACAACCTCCAACAATCTCAATCGAATACACTATATTAATAGCAAACAGAGCCACAGCCCACGCGTCATGCTGCTCTTGAAGGAACTGATCCTACACAAACCACCTTCACAATTTAGGCACTGGATTTCAAATTCTCTCAGATCGGCATTTTATACCCTACAGAAAAACTTCAACCTAATAAATCTGATTCTTCAGCACAATTCCTGTCTTGAGCATTGAAATGATTGAAGAACAGTAAAACAGATTGAGGTCGGGTATCTGCTGTGTATGGGGGGGGGGGGGGGGGCGGTGGTAGGGCATTTCTACGAAGAACTGCATTGTTTTGCAAGCCAAGGACACATTGTATGGCCGGATATTATTTAAAAAATGTAGCATGCAACACAGGCAAGCATTATAAAATAGCAGATTATGGTAAAGCATAATCATCAACATGGCAAACCAGGGTAAACTATAGTGAATGCAGAATATAGCCATGTGCTAAACTTTCCCAAGGGAGCTGTGGGAACGTGTGCAGCGTACCTCAGAGTCGTGCCCGTTTCTGTAGAGCTCAGGCAGAGCTAACAGAGTCTCCGAGGAGACGTCCTTGTCCAGGATCCCGGTAACAAGTTGAGGAAAGGAAGAGAACATCAGGTTAAAGAAAATAAGGTACCACTGATCCATCATGGCCGATCCCGAGAACCCACAGTAAAACTGGAACCAGAAGAGAATGGCTACGAACATCTGGAATAGAGAACAAAACGAGAAGAAATAAGCATTTCTTAGGGAAGAGCTGCGTGAACATCTGGAATAGAGAACAAAACAAGAAGAAATAAGCATTGCTTGGGGTAGAGCTGCATGCACATCTGGAATAGAGAACAAAACAAGAAGAAATAAGCATTGCTTAGGGTAGAGCTGTATGCACATCTGGAATAGAGAACAAAACAAGAAGAAATAAGCATTGCTTAGGGTAGAGTTAGACTGCTGTGGAATGTCACATTACATGCACCTCTAGTATACTACCCTGCTACATACAATACTACAGCCCACCTATACTGGGCATCCCCTATATAATGCTTTTTTATATTTTAGTCTGCAGCACAACTGTTGAAGGTACAACATGTACAGTTCCTATCACTCTTACAACGGTGCCACACGAATCTGCATGTTAAATCTGTCAGACACAACGTGCTCCTGTACCATTTCCTATATACTGAATTCCAAAAGCAGCGCACTGGTGCTTGGAAGTACCAGAGCTGAATAATTGGTCTGGCATGAGATCTGGTGCAGCACGTCTGGTGAACCCAGTGATTAGCAGAAGACCCCCAGCAGAGAGTTCTAGTTCGAGGGCCACGTACAGTAGCTCTTACTTGTGAGGATGTATTCTTCTACCTCAAGTATGGACAAACAGATATCAAGAACATTCCAAGAAGCTGCAGGT
This sequence comes from Polyodon spathula, assembly GCF_017654505.1. NCBI lineage: Eukaryota > Metazoa > Chordata > Actinopteri > Acipenseriformes > Polyodontidae > Polyodon > Polyodon spathula. The sequence goes on along the minus strand of NC_054542.1, from coordinate 51,104,793 downwards.
AAATCAGACTGGACTTCACACCTGTGCTAATTGGATTAGAACGTTCTACACTGTGCTTGGGAATAATTCCAGGATGAGGAATGACAATAAAAAATAAGATAGAAACTTACTGCATTTTTGTAGAAAAAATAGAGGATCATATTGGCAAGTCGAGAGTAGCACCAGTGTCCATGAACCAGGAGGAGTTTCTCCAAATACTGGAACCGTGGGACTGCAAAGTCACTGGCCATGACAGCCTGGCAAAGGAAGAGTTTAATATGAGAGATCAGCCCAGCAGTGACACTTTGCATAAAGATCATTCAGAAAGACATACAGTAGTAATTGTGCATCACCCACACCCTCTCCAGAGTGCAGCACACAGCAGTGTATCAGCATCACCCACACCCTCTCCAGAGTGCAGCACACAGCAGTGTATCAGCATCACCCACACCCTCTCCAGAGTGCAGCACACAGCAGTGTATCAGCATCACCCACACCCTCTCCAGAGTGCAGCACACAGCAGTGTATCAGCATCACCCACACCCTCTCCAGAGTGCAGCACACAGCAGTGTATCAGCATCACCCACACCCTCTCCAGAGTGCAGCACACAGCAGTGTATCAGCATCACCCACACCCTCTCCAGAGTGCAGCACACAGCAGTGTATCAGCATCACCCACACCCTCTCCAGAGTGCAGCACACAGCAGTGTATCAGCATCACCCACACCCTCTCCAGAGTGCAGCACACAGCAGTGTATCAGCATCACCCACACCCTCTCCAGAGTGCAGCACACAGCAGTGTATCAGCATCACCCACACCCTCTCCAGAGTGCAGCACACAGCAGTGTATCAGTATCACCCACACCCTCTCCAGAGTGCAGCACACAGCAGTGTTGGAAGTGCAATTGGAAGTGCAATTGGAATGATCCCATATCACTGCTCCACAGCATTCATTGGTCATACTTCACAAACATGCGATGCACTGCATGTCAGGATGATCCCCATTACAATCCATGCCTGGGTTTAAACCCTGAGTGCCCTCGTCAGTACAGCGGCGGGGCAAAGGTGCTCAAACAGGGCTTCCTGCTGACTACACTGTAGCATTAAATCAAACACGCCACACAGGACTTTATCCCATTTGCAGACATTAAAGGATGTGTCACGGTTTGAATGCAACACTCCCTTTGCTCTGGGTTCATCACAATTCTTTCCACGATTACCTTCATGAATACTGAAGCATGCCTAACATGCTACTCGACAGAATGATTCTTTTTTCTTTTCCTTTTTTCTCTTCCCCATGGTGGTGTAAAGACAGCTTCATTTACCTTATCACAGGCTTAAGGCAGAAGCATAATTAACCTTCCAGGAGACTTCTTTGGGGCGAAACATATGCTGCATTTCAAGCAAGGATAATTTTTACTAAGACCAACTGGTACCCCTGAGAGCAACTTACAGCCTCATCATTTTGAACATCCCTTCCCTGCAAAGCAGCATAAAACTGGGCATATAAGCAGCAGCCATAGAGAAAGTGCTAAAGCTTTACCTGCATGCCTTCCTGTCCAGAGATTCCCACTCCCACATCAGCGACCTGGATCATGCTGACATCATTAGCTCCATCACCTAGGATTAATGAGGTAGACAAGGAACAGTGTTTACCAGCCCCTCCAGAGACACAGGCATGATTAATGGAAACACAGCCATGATGAAACACTGCCAAGCTAGCAAAATCAGAGCAGCACTTTACAAAAAACTAAACAAAAACCTACTGTGCTATGCTGCCTGTTCAAGTCACCTTCTGTCCTCCTCACTTTCACAGGCCACTTCTTCACTGCATTGTTTAAATACGTTCCATGCTAATGCAACTAGTGTGCTGAAGGACATGCTGTTTATCATGATACAGGACCAGAAGCATGCAAATGGCCCTCCATGAAGAAATATGAATTGCAGGTTAATGTCTAACCTTTTAACAAAGTAATCCTTCAATTATAATCTCATCTTATTACACATCTTACAAAGTAGCCCATCAGGAACATCTCATGCACCATATCAAGATCAATATTGCATCGTGACCTCAGTGTAGTGTGCTCCGTATCAAGATCAGTATTGCATTGTGACCTCAGTGTAGTGTGCTCCGTATCAAGATCAATATTGCATCGTGACCTCAGTGTAGTGTGCTCCGTATCAAGATCAGTATTGCATTGTGACCTCAGTGTAGTGTGCTCCGTATCAAGATCAGTATTGCATTGTGACCTCAGTGTAGTGTGCTCCGTATCAAGATCAATATTGCATCGTGACCTCAGTGTAGTGTGCTCCGTATCAAGATCAGTATTGCATTGTGACCTCAGTGTAGTGTGCTCCGTATCAAGATCAGTATTGCATCGTGACCTCAGTGTAGTGTGCTCCGTATCAAGATCAGTATTGCATTGTGACCTCAGTGTAGTGTGCTCCGTATCAAGATCAATATTGCATCGTGACCTCAGTGTAGTGTGCTCCGTATCAAGATCAATATTGCATCGTGACCTCAGTGTAGTGTGCTCCGTATCAAGATCAATATTGCATTGTGACCTCAGTGTAGTGTGCTCCGTATCAAGATCAATATTGCATCGTGACCTCAGTGTAGTGTGCTCCGTATCAAGATCAGTATTGCATTGTGACCTCAGTGTAGTGTGCTCCGTATCAAGATCAGTATTGCATTGTGACCTCAGTGTAGTGTGCTCCGTATCAAGATCAGTATTGCATCGTGACCTCAGTGTAGTGTGCTCCGTATCAAGATCAATATTGCATCGTGACCTCAGTGTAGTGTGCTCCGTATCAAGATCAATATTGCATCGTGACCTCAGTGTAGTGTGCTCCGTATCAAGATCAATATTGCATCGTGACCTCAGTGTAGTGTGCTGATCCCTGCACCGTATCAAGATCAGTATTGCATTGTGACCTCAGTGTAGTGTGCTGATACCCTCTAGAGAACATCAAGATCAGTATTGCATCCTGACCTCAGTGTAGTGTGCTGATAGCCTGATCTCATATCAAGATCAAATATTGCATTGTGACCTCAGTGTAGTGTGCTGTCAAGCCCCCTGCAATCAGTACACAAGATCACTATTGCACTTACAAGTGACCTCACGTGTAAGTATGCTGATCCACCTTTTCCTTTATCAAGATCAGTATTGCATTGTGACCTCAGTGTAGTGTGCTGATACACCTCTAGAGAACAGAGAGCTTCCCATAGACAGCATCCTTCAGCAACATTCTACTAAACCAGGCTGGGCTGATAGCAACGGATCTCATTAAACACATCCTAACGTGGAAATATCTCAAATGTAAAGAGGGAGCCCTATCTGCAGTTAAGAGGCAACGCACAGGGACACACAGGGAGTCATGTCAAGCACCCCTGCAATCAGTACACACACAAGCACTATAGACTGACTTACAAGGAGAGTGATCTGGACGAGTAAGGAATATTCAGAGCCACCTTTTCCTTTATATATACGACTTCTATGTGTGTCTCACTTCTATATACAGTCTTGCACTGATAGCAGTATTACTCTACAGTCTAATTGCACTTGCCTATTGATCAGCACATTATTAAATCTACAACGACTGGCATTATTATAGTACTTGCCTATTGATCAGCAGTATTATTACTCTTACATATACAGTACTTGCCTATTGATCATCAGTTTTATTACTCTTACCTCTATATACAGTACTTGCCTATTGATCAGCAGTATTATTACTCTATACCTCTACATACAGCACTTGCCTATTGATCAGCAGTATTATTACTCTTACCTCTATATTCAGTACTTGCCTATTGATCAGCAGTATTATTACTCTATACCTCTACATACAGCACTTGCCTATTGATCAGCAGTATTATTACTCTATACCTCTACATACAGCACTTGCCTATTGATCAGCAGTATTATTACTCTTACCTCTATATTCAGTACTTGCCTATTGATCAGCAGTATTATTACTCTATACCTCTACATACAGCACTTGCCTATTGATCAGCAGTATTATTACTCTTACCTCTATATTCAGTACTTGCCTATTGATCAGCAGTATTATTACTCTTACTTCTATATACAGTACTTGCCTATTGATCAGCAGTATTATTACTCTTACCTCTATATACAGTACTTGCCTATTGATCAGCAGTATTATTACTCTTACCTCTATATTCAGTACTTGCCTATTGATCAGCAGTATTATTACTCTTACCTCTATATTCAGTACTTGCCTATTGATCAGCAGTATTATTACTCTTACCTCTATATACAGTACTTGCCTATTGATCAGCAGTATTATTACTCTTACTTCTATATACAGTACTTGCCTATTGATCAGCAGTATTATTACTCTTACCTCTATATTCAGTACTTGCCTATTGCCAAGGTCATTACTTTGAGCTTGTTCCGAACCAGTTTCACCACCATGCTTTTCTGTAAAGGAGTGGATCGACAGCACAGCACTGATCTGCAGCTTCTGGCCACAGCAAGGAATTTGTCTTCCAGCCGTTTATCCAGAGCGTATGCCAAGGTTCTGCCATCAATAACCAGACCCAGGCGGAGAACCGAGGAGGAGGAGGAAGGGATTTGGAACGGGGTGAAGTCAACCTCAAAGTCTCCAGCAGCAGGGTTGAGAGTGTTATTGACAAACTTGGATTGAATGTAGTGTATACTCTCATCCAGAAGAACAGCACAGGCTTCCTGGAACAAAACAACAAAAACACATCAGCATCTCTTAACCAGGAGAGCTGTCTGTCTTATGAGAGCTTTATAAACGAACTCCATTCTCACATGTTTCCATTCCGAGATCGGTCTGGATCACAACCCATGATATCCCACATGGTAGGAGAGTCATTCAAATTCTTGGTCTTAAACTCATATTTCTGACTTGAACCCTGACAGCCCTTATCCCAAACTTGTGTCTTCCAGGGTTAAAATCTAAAAACGGAATCCAAACTCTTATAAAAAAAACAAACAAAATGTATACTAAATATTAGAGTGTGACAAATAACTGTGCATTCGGTGCACCCAGCCCTACATCTCCAATATCCCACACGACTCCTACAGTGCACCCAGCCCTACATCTCCAATATCCCACACGACTCCTACAGTGCCCCCAGCCCTACATCTCCAATATCCCACACGACTCCTACAGTGCACCCAGCCCTACATCTCCGATATCCCACACGACTCCTACAGTGCACCCAGCCCTACATCTCCGATATCCCACACGACTCCTACAGTGCACCCAGCCCTACATCTCCAATATCCCACACGACTCCTACAGTCCACCCAGCCCTACATCTCCGATATCCCACACGACTCCTACAGTGCCCCCAGCCCTACATCTCCTATCCCACACGACTCCTCAGTCCAGCCCTACATCTCCGATATCCCACACGACTCCTACAGGTCCAAACCTCCATCATGGACAGCATTTCAATAGACAGACCAGAGCAGCGGCTGAATGATGATCTTTGTGGTGCAAATGCGTTACACTCGGTTCACTGTGGCACTCCTTATACAAGTTTACAGCTGTATTTTTGCACAGTATTGTTGCAGCTTTATCATGTTTTCCCCTCATGGTTATACTATGCATTTACCACAGTTTACCATACCTCACTGCTCTTTACCATGCTTTTACTACAAGTTATTACACCGCTGTGCTGTTACCATGAGAAACTCATAAGGGGCTGAACATGCCTAGCTGCTATCCTACATTCTTCCACAATGCTGGGAGGTGTACAGTGAATAGTACTGTGCTTCTCACTCACTGGTGTTTCAGCGTTCAGAGTGATGATCTCTTCCTCGTGGTCCAGCAGTTTGCAGGAGTAGGCAATGTTGATTGCGGTTTCTTGTTTGTCCCCCGTGAGAACCCAGACCTGTAACCCAGCCTTGCGGAGAGCAGCAATGGCTTCAGGAACACCGTCCTGCAGGCGGTCTTCAATACCAGTGGCACCTGCCGTGACGATACATTAACAAGAGCAATAATACATCTGAAACAGTCACAGCAATGCTACATCTGAAACACAGACACAGTCACAGCAATGCTGCATTTGAAACACAGTCACAGCAATGCTACATCTGAAACACAGACACAGTCACAGTAAAGCTACATCTGAAACACATTCACAGCAATACTACATCTGAAACACACACACAGTCACAGCAAAACTACAACTGAAACACAGTCACAGCAATACTACATCTGAAACACAGACACAGTCACAGCAATACTACATCTGAAACACAGACACAGTCACAGCAATGCTGCATTTGAAACAGTCACAGCAACACTACATCTGAAACACAGTCACAGCAACACTACATCTGAAACACAGTCAGTCACAGCAATGCTACATCTGAAACACAGTCACAGCAATGTTATATCTGAAACACACACAGTCACAGCAATATTACACCTGAAACACAGTCACAACAATGCTACATCTGAAACACAGTCTCAGTCACAGCAACGCTACATCTGAAACACACACAGTCACAGCAATGAAACAGTCACAACAATGCTACATCTGAAACACAGTCTCAGTCACAGCAATGGTACATCTGAAACACACACAGTCACAGCAATATTACACCTGAAACACAGACACAGTCACAGCAATACTACAACTGAAACAGACACAGTCACAGCAATACACCTGAAACAGACAGTCACAGCAATGCTACATCTGAAACACACACAGTCACAGCAATAACACATCTGAAACACACAGTCACAGCAATGCTACACCTGAAACACAGTCACAGCAATGCTACATCTGAAACAGGCACATTCACAGCAGGGTGGAAAATGTCATATCACTCCGGTTCTAGTCCCTGCAGTGGTTGCCTGTCAGGTTTCGTGTTGATTTTAAAATTTGTATTCTTACTTTTAAGGCTTTACGTACCCAAATAACAGCTTGAGTAGTTCTTTACATTGCAAATGAGAACACAGTCGAAATCACTGCCTGATTCACAAAGCTGTACTGAAAACCTGCTCAATGTCATGTCTCCAAATTGCTTCATTTATGCCTAAACTTTGCTCAGTTTGAAGTAATCTATGAAACTAAACGGTGGGCAATGTGCCTAACATACTTGTGGCTATCAGTTAGTTTGGTTGACAGTTTGTATTACTTGAATTAAAAGTTTAGATATAAGAAAACCTCTCCAAACCATCCCATCTTAGTAACCTAGCATTACACCAGCGCTGTGTTCAGAGTGTGCTCACCTAAAAGATGCAGATTCTTTTATATCAGCGCTGTGTTCAGAGTGTGCTCACCTAAAAGATGCAGATTCTTTTATATCAGCGCTGTGTTCGGAGTGTGCTCACCTAAAAGATGCAGATTCTTTTATATCAGCGCTGTGTTCAGAGCGTGCTCACCTAAAAAATGCAGATTCTTTTATATCAGCGCTGTGTTCAGAGCGTGCTCACCTAAAAGATGCAGATTCTTTTATATCAGCGCTGTGTTCAGAGTGTGCTCACCTAAAAGATGCAGATTCTTTTATATCAGCGCTGTGTTCAGAGTGTGCTCACCTAAAAGATGCAGATTCTTTTATATCAGCGCTGTGTTCAGAGTGTGCTCACCTAAAAGATGCAGATTCTTTTATATCAGCGCTGTGTTCAGAGTGTGCTCACCTAAAAGATGCAGATTCTTTTATATCAGCGCTGTGTTCAGAGTGTGCTCACCTAAAAAATGCAGATTCTTTTATATCAGTGCTGTGCTCAGAGTGTGCTCACCTAAAAAATGCAGATTCTTTTATATCAGTGCTGTGCTCAGAGCGTGCTCACATAAAAGATGCAGATTCTTTTATATCAGCGCTGTGTTCAGAGTGTGCTCACATAAAAGATGCAGATTCTTTTATATCAGCGCTGTGCTCAGAGCGTGCTCACCTAAAAGATGCAGATTCTTTTACATCAGCACTGTGTTCAGTGTGCTCACCTAAAAGATGCAGATTCTTTTATATCAGCGCTGTGTTCAGAGTGTGCTCACCTAAAAGATGCAGATTCTTCTCCAATCGCAGAGCCGACTCAGAGTGTGCTCTCACCTAAAAGATGCAGATTCTTTTGACTTTCAGCCAACATGCATATTCTTCTTTATTTAATACCTGAAGGATACGACACAGGGTTATTCTTTTTTGGTGCTTTAAGTTGCTTTATTTTCTATTGAAATTCAAAAACGCTAAGCCTCAAAAATCAGTCAAACATCCAGATGTCTCCTATAGTCCTAACATTCACAGGAGAGTGGGACATTTGTGAAAAGGCAATATAGTGCCCTGATAAAATGAGGCTCTATCAAAAGGTTTTGATGAAAATGTATTTCTGCTTCCAGATGACTTTTTAACCAACATGCATATTCTTCTTTATTTAATACCTGAAGGATACGACACAGGGTTATTCTTTTTTGGTGCTTTAAGTTGCTTTATTTTCTATTGAAATTCAAAAACGAACTAAGCCTCAAAAATCAGTCAAACATCCAGATGTCTCCACTATAGTCCTAACATTCACAGGAGAGTGGGACATTTGTGAAAAGGCAATATAGTGCCCTGATAAAATGAGGCTTTATCAAAAGGTTTTGATGAAAATGTATTTCTTCTGTTTCTAAAATAACTCCTTCAAGTGGACCTTCACATATTCCAGGACACCATAGTAACCAAGTAACATCAAAGCAGTTGTGAAATAAACCAAATGTGGTCTTTATCATATGTGTAAAAGGTCAAAACAAATGTGACTGAGAAGCACTGCATGCCAAAGACAATACAACGCCATCTCCTTCTGAATCACAAGCGCTAGAAATGACAATCACTTGGTAACAGGATCACAGTGATGGGAGTTGTTCTAGGAGTTTCAGAGCTCTGAATATAAAGACGGTCTCTCAAGCTGTTTAAGAGCTGAACGTTGGAGGCTTACCCTTTTGGCAATACAGAGAGTCCGAAGGCCGTCAGCAGCATAGAGGTTTAGGTAATTCTGGGTTTTATTCAGAATCTTTCTTTGGTGTTTGCCACTGTTCTCATCTAGAAGAAAAGAACCAATCATATTAGTCTCACACAAATCATAAGTGGCACTCCAGAGAATGCGGACTCATTTAAAGCCACGTCTTTAAAAGATAATACCACAATTTGTATGTAGTTCATTGCACTGTAAAACTAAACAGGACTGCCAGCTGTATGCATCAGACCTTCAGAAGTTAGCGCTGTTAAAAGCAGTTCTCTTTTGAGTTTTGTTCTTAGAATACTGATGTTGTGGTTGAATTGTTTAATAGGAAGTGTGACTGTATGGCTCAGCTAATCTGATAAAAACCCTGTTTACATATAGTGATTCAGCTGTTTAAAATGAACTTATATCGTCATGTGAAATTTGATTATAATGGATAAAAATGCTCCTACAAGCATAGCGTACCCCAATACAGTAAATAAATCCTGTTAGTTAATGTGTGTGTATTGCTTGCTCTGTATTCAGTTCTGTCTCTTTCTTGTTAGTTAATGTGTGTGTGTATTGCTTGCTCTGCATTCAGTTCTGTCTCTTTCTTGTTAGTTAATGTGTGTGTGTATTGCTTGCTCTGCATTCAGTTCTGTCTCTTTCTTGTTAGTTAATGTGTGTGTGTATTACTTGCTCTGCATTCAGTTCTGTCTCTCTCTTGTTAGTTAATGTGTGTGTGTATTACTTGCTCTGCATTCAGTTCTGTCTCTTTCTTGTTAGTTAATGTGTGTGTGTATTGCTTGCTCTGCATTCAGTTCTGTCTCTTTCTTGTTAGTTAATGTGTGTGTGTATTACTTGCTCTGCATTCAGTTCTGTCTCTTTCTTGTTAGTTAATGTGTGTGTGTATTGCTTGCTCTGCATTCAGTTCTGTCTCTCTCTTGTTAGTTAATGTGTGTGTGTATTACTTGCTCTGCATTCAGTTCTGTCTCTTTCTTGTTAGTTAATGTGTGTGTGTATTACTTGCTCTGCATTCAGTTCTGTCTCTTTCTTGTTAGTTAATGTGTGTGTGTATTGCTTGCTCTGCATTCAGTTCTGTCTCTTTCTTGTTAGTTAATGTGTGTGTGTATTACTTGCTCTGCATTCAGTTCTGTCTCTTTCTTGTTAGTTAATGTGTGTGTGTATTGCTTGCTCTGCATTCAGTTCTGTCTCTTTCTTGTTAGTTAATGTGTGTGTGTATTGCTTGCTCTGCATTCAGTTCTGTCTCTTTCTTGTTAGTTAATGTGTGTGTGTATTACTTGCTCTGCATTCAGTTCTGTCTCTCTCTTGTTAGTTAATGTGTGTGTGTGTATCACTTGCCCTGCATTCAGTTCTGTCTCTTTTTTGTTAGTTAATGTGTGTGTATTACTTGCTCTGCATGCTGATGTAAACAAACTTATATCGTCATGTGAAATTTGATTATAATGGATAAAAATGCTCCTACAAGCATAGCGTACCCCAATACAGTGAAATTTGTGTGTATTATTGCTCTGCATTCAGTTCTGTCTCTTTCTTGTTAGTTAGCGTGTGTGTGTATTGCTTGCTCTGCATTCAGTTCTGTCTCTTTCTTGTTAGTTAATGTGTGTGTGTATTACTTGCTCTGCATTCAGTTCTGTCTCTTTCTTGTTAGTTAATGTGTGTGTGTATTGCTTGCTCTGCATTCAGTTCTGTCTCTTTCCTGTTAGTTAATGTGTGTGTGTATTACTTGCTCTGCATTCAGTTCTGTCTCTTTCTTGTTAGTTAATGTGTGTGTGTATTACTTGCTCTGCATTCAGTTCTGTCTCTTTCCTGTTAGTTAACGTGTGTGTGTATTGCTTGCTCTGCATTCAGTTCTGTCTCTTTCCTGTTAGTGTGTGTGTGTGTATTGCTTGCTCTGCATTCAGTTCTGTCTCTTTCTTGTTAGTTAATGTGTGTGTGTATTGCTTGCTCTGCATTCAGTTCTGTCTCTTTCTTGTTAGTTAATGTGTGTGTGTATTGCTTGCTCTGCATTCAGTTCTGTCTCTTTCTTGTTAGTTAATGTGTGTGTGTGTATCACTTGCCCTGCATTCAGTTCTGTCTCTTTTTTGTTAGTTAATGTGTGTGTATTACTTGCTCTGCATGCTGATGTAAACAAACTTATATCGTCATGTGAAATTTGATTATAATGGATAAAAATGCTCCTACAAGCATTCAATACAGTAAATAAATCCTGTTAGTTAATGTGTGTGTATTACTTGCTCTGCATTCAGTTCTGTCTCTTTCTTGTTAGTTAATGTGTGTGTGTATTGCTTGCTCTGCATTCAGTTCTGTCTCTTTCTTGTTAGTTAATGTGTGTGTGTATTGCTTGCTCTGCATTCAGTTCTGTCTCTTTCTTGTTAGTTAATGTGTGTGTGTATTGCTTGCTCTGTATTCAGTTCTGTCTCTTTCTTGTTAGTTAATGTGTGTGTGTATTACTTGCTCTGCATTCAGTTCTGTCTCTTTCTTGTTAGTTAATGTGTGTGTGTATTGCTTGCTCTGCATTCAGTTCTGTCTCTTTCTTGTTAGTTAATGTGTGTGTGTATTGCTTGCTCTGCATTCAGTTCTGTCTCTTTCTTGTTAGTTAATGTGTGTGTGTATTGCTTGCTCTGCATTCAGTTCTGTCTCTTTCTTGTTAGTTAATGTGTGTGTGTATTGCTTGCTCTGCATTCAGTTCTGTCTCTTTCTTGTTAGTTAATGTGTGTGTGTATTGCTTGCTCTGCATTCAGTTCTGTCTCTTTCTTGTTAGTTAATGTGTGTGTGTATTGCTTGCTCTGCATTCAGTTCTGTCTCTTTCTTGTTAGTTAATGTGTGTGTGTATTACTTGCTCTGCATTCAGTTCTGTCTCTTTCCTGTTAGTTAATGTGTGTGTGTATTGCTTGCTCTGCATTCAGTTCTGTCTCTTTCTTGTTAGTTAATGTGTGTGTGTATTACTTGCTCTGCATTCAGTTCTGTCTCTTTCTTGTTAGTTAACGTGTGTGTGTATTGCTTGCTCTGTATTCAGTTCTGTCTTTCTTGTTAATGTGTGTGTATTACTTGCTCTGCATTCAGTTCTGTCTCTTTCCTGTTAGTTAATGTGTGTGTGTATTGCTTGCTCTGCATTCAGTTCTGTCTCTTTCTTGTTAGTTAACGTGTGTGTGTATTGCTTGCTCTGCATTCAGTTCTGTCTCTTTCTTGTTAGTTAATGTGTGTGTGTATTGCTTGCTCTGTATTCAGTTCTGTCTCTTTCTTGTTAATGTGTGTGTATTACTTGCTCTGCATTCAGTTCTGTCTCTTTCCTGTTAGTTAATGTGTGTGTGTATTGCTTGCTCTGCATTCAGTTCTGTCTCTTTCTTGTTAGTTAATGTGTGTGTGTATTACTTGCTCTGCATTCAGTTCTGTCTCTTTCTTGTTAGTTAATGTGTGTGTGTATTACTTGCTCTGCATGCTGATGTAAATGAACTAGCCTCTCCTTGCCAAGGTGTCCCGTCTCTTCAGCTTCCTGCTTGCAGGCTCAAGTGTGTTTACATAAGAGTGAATACAAAGACGTACTCATTCCCTCCAGAAACACCTTATACCACTTAAATGACGGGGTAGTGCTATTTAAAAATATATTTGAGATTTAAAGATATATGTGGGCTGTTTGTGGGGGAAAAAAATGAAGCAAAGATTAGGCCTTTTATCCAGAATCCCCCCAGTGCCTATAGTTGGTATATTATCCAGGGCATGACTGTTTGTAATTGTTTAAACGTAGTTATTTGAAATATGTGTGGGATTAATATCCATCCATCTATGTACATGTGGGGAAAAATACCTACAGAAAACAAGGCATGTTATCAAAAATCCCCCAATGGCTACAGTGGTTGATACAGCCAGCGTACAGCGACAGACTTATATATATAGATATATAGATATATAGATTATTTATATAACCCTATATATATATCTATATATATATATATATATATATATATATATATATATATATATATATATATATATCTATCTATCTATCTATCTATCTATCTATATATATATATATATATAGGACACACACACACACACACACACACACACACACACACAATAAAATACAGAGGAATCTTTTCACACTTAGTTTAGAGAAATGACTGGAACATTTATACCACTGCCACATGAATGACGTCATTTAAAAAAAAACAGGAAATCCCAGCTCCCTGCTCAGATGGTTATTTTTTCCTACACTACCAAGGTTACACCCAGGACAGAACTTCACCTCAACACTGCAGAGCTGTATAGAGGTCTGGGACTGACAGCGCACACTGCAGAGCTATATAGAGGTCTGGGACTGACAGCGACACTGCAGAGCTGTATAGAGGTCTGGGACTGACAGCGACACTGCAGAGCTGTATAGAGGTCTGGGACTGACAGCGACACTGCAGAGCTGTATAGAGGTCTGGGACTGACAGCGACACTGCAGAGCTGTATAGAGGTCTGGGACTGACAGCGACACTGCAGAGCTGTATAGAGGTCTGGGGCTGACAGCGACACTGCAGAGCTGTACAGAGGTCTGGGGCTGACAGCGACACTGCAGAGCTGTATAGAGGTCTGGGGCTGACAGCGACACTGCAGAGCTGTATAGAGGTCTGGGGCTGACAGCGACACTGCAGAGCTGTATAGAGGTCTGGGGCTGACAGCGACACTGCAGAGCTGTATAGAGGTCTGGGACTGACAGCGACACTGCAGAGCTGTATAGAGGTCTGGGACTGACAGCGACACTGCAGAGCTGTATAGAGATCTGGTATGGACAACTCCCTATCGAGCAGCCGACCCGTAAACTAATGCTGTCAACACCCATCACAGAACTCTGTCTAATTCAGATCCACTGAATCTTACAACAGAAAAGTATGATGAAAGTGCACAGCTTGAGTATTTGAAGTAGGTGTTTAAGTGTCTGTGGAGCTTCATACAGCCCTAATAGACAATCATTTTAACGAAAACAATGACGCAAACGTGTGCAAGGGCGGTGTGTGGATGTTCAGACGCACACACTAAGGTTCTCCTTGTTTAATAGAAGGAATCACTTCCAGATAAGATCATGTTTAATACTGTATTAAAGTTGGCAGTTCCCGCCCCCAGGATAATTCCCTCAGTTAACAGATATCTACATGGCCACCACAGACCTTCTTAAAAAAAGACAATATGATCTGATTGCACCCAAGTCCACTTCACAACATTAACATATTGAATTACATACTGCTCTGTAGTTTTCTATATATTTTAGTGAGGTCTCAATCCTAAGATTGGCGCTGATGCTCACCCTTTGTCCGTCGCTGTGCACAGCAGAGTATCCCAGCCTACCTGTGGAGCTGGGCCTGGTGAGATCCATGAGAGCGGAATCGGCTCCTTTGGTGTAAACGACGATCTCGCCGGTCAGCGGGTGCCTCACCACCACCGACATCCTCTTCCTGGTCGCGTCGAAGCCCAGGGTGTGCAGGAGTTCAAAGGTCAGCTCGCCCAGGTGTGGCAGCTCCACAGTCACCTGCTCAGGCAGCCTCCCCACCAGCGCGCAGTTGTAGGCTCTGGCTGCATAGACGAGAGCTGCTTCGTCCGGGGACTCTGCCTCGTAGCGCAGCTCCCCGTCTCCCCCCGGAGGGCTGGCCGGACCGGCCTGACTTCGGGGCGCCGGGCCCAGCTCCTCCTCCAGTCCCATCAGAGTGCTCTCTGCGGAGGGAGAAGAGAGGAGGCTGGAGCACGTCTTGTGCGTCGATCTGTTGGTTACCAGACTGGAGGAACTGCTGCTGTTCGACCCAGTCAAGCGGCTGGGAGTGAAGCGGCGGATAAAGTCTTCGATGGTCTTCACCGGAGACTTCAGCTCCAACCTGACACGGACCTTGGGAAAAATAAAGAAACAAATCAATAATATTATGCAAAACAGAAGCAGCATGCATTAATAATGGCTTCAGAGACTAGAAGCAGGAGAGCCCAGTGTGGAATTCACCTCCAAGCAGATATATGTTGGTGCCGTCAGTCCAGTCTGCACCCGTTTATCCATCACTCTCAGTGAGTGGTCGGTCAGCGCTGGAACACACTGATTCTAATACAGAATACCGCATGCAGCAGTCACACGCACACTCCAACTTCTCTGTGTTTATAACTTATTACTGTAGGTTTGTTTGGATGCTTGAAACGCCATTTAAATACAGTACAGTACACAACTGTACAGTGAATGTTTTTTTTTCAGTACTGTAACTTAAATTGCAGTATAAATTGTATGCGATGTTACTGTAAATTCATTGTTTTTTTAGAAATGTTACTTTTTTATAAAAAAAAAGCTGGAAGCCCCAGCTCCCATGCTTAACTGCTTTCTAGCTTTGGCTTGATGAAGGTTAGCTGTGTTCTATATTAATGGCGTTGCTCCAATAGAACATTCTTCTGGAAAGGTTTTTTTTCAGCTCAGTTCAGCGTTGTTTTGGAACATGGAAACCGCATCAGAATAAAGCAACCATGGGTTGAACTGACCTTGTGTCTTGGCTGATTCGGTGAAGAGACCACGACTGTATTGCAAATTGTTAAGGCGATGAAGAAATCGATAATGTCAGACAGTTCAGAGGCGAGGTGGTTCATAGGCTGCCCCTGGCTTCTCATCAAGTATAACTGGCTGGAACATTCATTAACCTTGTCAAACAATTTTGGGTCAGGGGTGATGTCTTTCTCCTAGTGAAACCAGGACACAAAATATGCATAAGGCTTTTAAATGGGCAGCAATCTGACAAGCTCATCATGTGCAAGACTAGGTCAGCAAGTGAGCCCTACTGTACTGTACTATACAGTGTTACAGAGGTCAAGCTCATCATGTGTAATACTTGTAAGGCTTGTATAGTAACAGTGTAGAGTCATGAACCCCATTCTCCCACTCCCCCAGTGCCAGCACTCACCATTGGGCTGCTGAACGCAGTGTGCTTGGAGAGGATGCTGGCCCTCTTTGCCTCAGCTCTGCTGCCTGTCCTCCGGTGGGACTTGGTGCTCTGTGAGCGATGCATGCCTTTGACACTGTGATGGCTCGTCACGCTGTCCCGTCTGGGCAGGGTCCCCACTTTGGAGGTACACTCCTCCTCTTCAGAGTCAGCCTCTTGGTATGTGGCTATCCTTCTCGCTGAGGAGACAATGACAGGAAGCTCACAGGATTGTTTCTGGTGATTTTGAACCGGTTTGAGGTAGCTCTGTGTTGGTCTAGTCTTGGCAGCGCTCTTTCAGAGATTAATCTGGAGAGCACCACGGCAGTAGAACAGATGTGCCTGCAGCTGCAGCAGCACACCGATATAACGCAACAGACCTGTGTGTGCCCTTGACAAACACATCCTTTCGAATTTTCATTTCCACTGCATTGTTACTGCATTTGCTGGTGGTTGTTTTATTCTCAATGTATGTTTTCATGGTAACATCTGCCTGTCCTGTAGCTGTTTCCATTTCCTCCTGGTTTATTAAGCTAGCTGTCCCGCCCCTGATAGTAATCTAGTCGCTCTCTTCCACAGACTGAAGCTCCATCTGTGCATCCTCTTTACAATTCAGGATGCAACATCTGCTGAAAACTGTCTAAACAGATTCTGAAGTCATCACGTCTGACAAGCACACGTTTCAAAAAAAGATTCTGTTCACAGCTGATATGAAGGGGATCAATCTGGCAACAAATGTAGCTTGGAAATCTGAAAAACGAACACTTGGCAACACTTGAGTTCGGAGCATTTGCCCTTCAGCGTGAACGCTCCAAACGTTCCCGGGAACGATTAAAACGAACCGTTTTGTATAGTCTATTGTATAAACTCAATCTGTGGAGAATGGTAGAGATATCTGTGTGTGAATGTTTGAGTGTGAGAGGGTCAGTCAACGCACGCAGTAGGTAAAGGACAAACACGTGTAGGTTTGGGTCGGGTTACGGGTCTTATTAAAGCGGGTCGGGCCGCAGGTAAGAAGACAGTGCTGCAACGGGTTGCAGGTTGGGGTCGGAAGCGGGACTCTGCCTCCATTGTACAACCCTCCCCCATTGTGAAATCCAGACTCACCATTTGCATCGTGGGAGTACTCCTCTCCCATCACGGTGCACCTTCGGAAGACCATCTTGTTCTCTGTGAGGGTGCCGGTCTTGTCAGAGAAGATGTACTGCATTTGTCCCAGATCCTCGGTGATGTTCAGCGCCCGGCACTGCAGGTGGGAGTCTGTCTCCTCGTCATACAGATCCAAGTCTTGATGAATAAAGTACACTTGGCAGATTTTTACAATTTCAATGGAGACGTAGAGAGAGATGGGAATCAATACCTGCAAATAAGAAGAATGATTTGGAATAATAATAATAATAATAATAATAATAATAATAAATAATAATAATAATAATAATAATAAAGCTATTTCACCTGAAAGATGATGATCATAGTTAAGAAGAGGTATACTGCAGATAACGCTGGTGATAGGGCAGGTCCTTCTGGGCTCGGAACATCAAAAACAGGTCGGTGCTCTCCATACTGCCACACCCACAGTCCGTGCCCTGAACATTTAAAAAAACAGACCAAAACAAAATCATCAATTCATTTCTATATCAGAAAGATCTGTTATAAATAACAATGGATAAGTTTGTATGTAAAGTGCAGTACAGTGTGTATCTGCCTGCTCACCATTAAGGATGTGTCACAATGCCAGTGATCTTATCCTGGGCAGAGGTCATCCAGTGCACAGAACTCACAGCACAGTGCCAAAGGTAACAAATAACACTACTTTGAATGTGTCATGTGTAGGGCCTCTCCTCTTCTAATCACTGAATGTGTCATGTGTAGGGTCCCTCCTCTTCTAAATCACCGAATTTGTCATGTGTAGGGTCCCTCTTCTAATAACTTAATATGTCATATGTGGGGTCCCTCTTATAATTGTGCACAGTTTGAGCAGGGAGAACAGATGACAGTTCTTAGAATAATCAGACACCTCTGCACATGAACATTGACTCAAATTGCTTGTAACTTACCAACGGCAGCAAAGAGGCACATGACCAAAAGTATGATGACACACCAAAACACATGTACATTCATCTGTCTTTCCAGCTTGCTGCGTTTGTAACGAGGTCCGTTGTTATTCAACATGGCTTTGGTTTCATGACCTGGAGAACACAAATAAACAATCCGCCCCAGTGAATAACTTTCAAACAATTAATATACCAGGCCAAAAAAACCTTACAATTCTGTTTAAAAAGTACAAATTAAACAGTTCCTGGATGGCAACAGAAAGAAATGAAACATTAAAAAAGACCAATTTTAAACATGAAAGATGTCAAGAAAGAAATCCAGTGTAACAAAAGTAGAAGCAACAGGAGTACATGAATTGGAAACAAGCAGGACCTTCCATGTGAGGGTTACTTCTGTACAGCTACATTTCAATCAATATAAATCACTATCATCCGCTGCACTTCAATCAATACAAATCATTATCATGAAAATCAGAAACACTTTAACTCTTTAACCCTGTAATGCCCATTCCTGTATCTCGTGTGATGCTCTCATCTATATTATTATTATTATTATTATTATTATTATTATAATCACTATTATTATTATTCTTTAAATTCTGCCTCAAGACAGAATTGTTCATATGCAGCACATCATATGAAAACAGTGTTTTGTACAAGAAACGGAATCTAATTCCATGAAGTAGTTTTCTTCTTTTAAAATGCTTGGGCATTACAGGGTTCAGACGAGTGGCAAAGGGTATCGCTGGCCTGCAGTGGTTCCACACCTGCATAAATGACGATCCCTACGGCTTCCTCCGTGTTTCTTATCGTGCATCCTCGCAGTAACAGGTTCTCCTTGCAAAGCCCGTCTCTCCTTCCACTTCGGTGTATCCTACAAACAAACAACACTACAAATCAGGTACAGCAGAACCCCTTTGCACAATACGCTTTCAATAATATTCACTATTCCAACAGTGCAAAGGCAGGCTGATCTCAGCGTATTATACAATAATATTCACTGTTCCAACAGTGCAAAGGCAGGCTGATCTCAGCGTATTATACAATAATATTCACTATTCCAACAGTGCAAAGGCAGGCTGACCTCAGCGTATTATACAATAATATTCACTATTCCAACAGTGCAAAGGCAGGCTGACCTCAGCGTATTATACAATAATATTCACTATTCCAACAGTGCAAAGGCAGGCTGACGTCAGCGTATTATACAATAATATTCACTATTCCAACAGTGCAAAGGCAGGCTGACGTCAGCGTATTATACAATAATATTCACTATTCCAACAGTGCAAAGGCAGGCTGATCTCAGCGTATTATACAATAATATTCACTATTCCAACAGTGCAAAGGCAGGCTGATCTCAGCGTATTATACAATAATATTCACTATTCAAACAGTGCAAAGGCAGGCTGCTCTCAGCGTATTATACAATAATATTCACTATTCCAACAGTGCAAAGGCAGGCTGCTCTCAACGTATTATACAATAATATTCACTATTCCAACAGTGCAAAGGCAGGCTGATCTCAGCGTATTATACAACACAGTAGCAGTGCATGTCTCTTCACAGTTCATCCTTTTACAAAGTCTTTTTTGTTTTTTTAACCTGGTCAGCATGGTTAAACATCTGGGCTGGTTGGTAGGCTGAAGCACTTGGGTATTAAGTGAGCTGCACAGCCATCGACTGAGGCACTTTAAGACACAAAGTGACCTGATTAGCCCTGGTGCCTGTGTTCCTAATGTAATAAAACACATCAGTGACAAACTGCTCTGCACAAGCCAGGGCCGCACTCCGCAGTATCCTGGCAACCAAAGGCTAAGAGGAGGCACCAGACACCTGGCTTCCATCAAACCCCAATATAAATGGCAATCATTTAAACAAGGGATTTGACTCTAATAGGATTTCCAGATCAGACTCATTACATAATTCCTCATTGCCAGAGCTGGATTCACAGTTAAGCAGTTCTGTGGAGCTGGCATTGGTAGGGTACTTTAGTTCCATTAGCAGAACACATGATTTGGGGCCGAGACTGATAATGTAGTCATTAAGTGACCACTGGATGCAACACAAGCAAAGCAAGGGCTGATCGCACTTCAAGCAATACTTACATGTAACCCCGGAACCTGTTCAGATCATTGTTGGGCTTCTCACATTCGATTACTGTCTTATACTGTGTGGGGTCAAACTCACAGTCCTGAAAAACAAAAAACTGACACATAAGAACACGAGCAGAGACCTGAAGCAAGGATGCAATTCTACTGACACATAAGAACACGAGCAGAGACCTGAAGCAAGGATGCAATTCTACTGACACATAAGAACACGAGCAGAGACCTGAAGCAAGGATGCAATTCTACTGACACATAAGAACACGAGCAGAGACCTGAAGCAAGGATGCAATTCTACTGACACATAAGAACACGAGCAGAGACCTGAAGCAAGGATGCAATTCTACTGACACATAAGAACACGAGCAGAGACCTGAAGCAAGGATGCAATTCTACTGACACATAAAATTCACGAGCAGAGAGACCTGAAGCAAGGATGCACGAGCAGAGACCTGAAGCAAGGATGCAATTCTACTGACACATAAGAACACGAGCAGAGACCTGAAGCAAGGATGCAATTCTACTGACACATAAGAACACGAGCAGAGACCTGAAGCAAGGATGCAATTCTACTGACACATAAGAACACGAGCAGAGACCTGAAGCAAGGATGCAATTCTACTGACACATAAGAACACGAGCAGAGACCTGAAGCAAGGATGCAATTCTACTGACACATAAGAACACGAGCAGAGACCTGAAGCAAGGATGCAATTCTACTGACACATAAGAACACGAGCAGAGACCTGAAGCAAGGATGCAATTCTACTGACACATAAGAACACGAGCAGAGACCTGAAGCAAGGATGCAATTCTACTGACACATAAGAACACGAGCAGAGACCTGAAGCAAGGATGCAATTCTACTGACACATAAGAACACGAGCAGAGACCTGAAGCAAGGATGCAATTCTACTGACACATAAGAACACGAGCAGAGACCTGAAGCAAGGATGCAATTCTACTGACACATAAGAACACGAGCAGAGACCTGAAGCAAGGATGCAATTCTACTGACACATAAGAACACGAGCAGAGACCTGAAGCAAGGATGCAATTCTTCATAGAGTTTATCCTGAAATGGTAACTTCACTAACAGACAGAACTGTCGGTGAAAGGTACACCTGGCTTCAGGCTGGTTAAATGTTGCATTCAAGTTCTAACAACAGTAAGATTCACGTTTCAAGAGTTGAAATCTGGTTTGGATTTGACTTGGCCAGTGCAGTGTTGAATTTGGGATATTTGCTCTAAGTATCCACAGCTGGACCAGCTGAACACACAAAGAAAAAGTCAACTGTGATTAGAATGTGTTTATAACAACCCGATAATGCGTGTCAAGGCCAATACATATACTGATCTTAATCATGGGGTAGGGCCATTCTGGAGGACAGACCTTTCTGTAGATTTCTACCCTCTGAAGGAATTAAGAAGCAGCGATTACTCAGGAATAGTCACATATCTTTCCACAACAAATGAAGCCTTGCTGTCTTTTACTTGGGATCAGACCAATCCTCCCTGTCCATGGCAACACAAAACTATGTTAATATATTACACTAAACTCCGTCCTGTGTTAATATAGTATAATAAACACTGTCCACAGTGTTAATATAATAAACTCTGTCCACAGTGTTAATATATTATACTAAACTCTGTCCTGTGTTAATATAGTATAATAAACACTATCCAGTGTTAATATATTATACTAAACTCTGTCCACAGTGTTAATATAGTATAATAAACTCTGTCCACAGTGTTAATATATTATACTAAACTCTGTCCACAGTGTTAATATAGTATAATAAACTCTGTCCACAGTGTTAATATATTATACTAAACTCTGTCCACAGTGTTAATATATTATACTAAACTCTGTCCACAGTGTTAATATATTATACTAAACTCTGTCCACAGTGTTAATATATTATACTAAACTCTGTCCACAGTGTTAATATAGTATAATAAACTCTGTCCACAGTGTTAATATATTATACTAAACTCTGTCCTGTGTTAATATAGTATAATAAACTCTGTCCACAGTGTTAATATATTACACTAAACTCTGTCCACAGTGTTAATATATTATACTAAACTCTGTCCACAGTGTTAATATAGTATAATAAACTCTGTCCACAGTGTTAATATATTATACTAAACTCTGTCCACAGTGTTAATATAGTATAATAAACTCTGTCCAGTGTTAATATATTACACTAAACTCTGTCCACAGTGTTAATATATTATACTAAACTCTGTCCAAAGTGTTAATATATTATACTAAACTCTGTCCACAGTGTTAATATAGTATAATAAACTCTGTCCACAGTGTTAATATATTATACTAAACTCTGTCCTGTGTTAATATAGTATAATAAACACTGTCCAGTGTTAATATATTATACTATACTAAACTCTGTCCACAGTGTTAATATATTATACTAAACTCTGTCCACAGTGTTAATATATTATACTAAACTCTGTCCACAGTGTTAATATATTATACTAAACTCTGTCCACAGTGTTAATATATTATACTAAACTCTGTCCACAGTGTTAATATATATATACTAAACTCTGTCCACAGTGTTAATATAGTATAAAACTCTGTCCACAGTGTTAATATAGTATGCTAAACTCTGTCCTGTGTTAATATAGTATAATAAACTCTGTCCAGTGTTAATATATTACACTAAACTCTGTCCACAGTGTTAATATATTATACTAAACTCTGTCCTGTGTTAATATAGTATAATAAACACTTTCCAGTGTTAATATATTATACTAAACTCTGTCATGTGTTAATATAGTATAATAAACACTGTCCAGTGTTAATATATTACACTAAACTCTGTCCACAGTGTTAATATATTATACTAAACTCTGTCCACAGTGTTAATATATTACACTAAACTCTGTCCAAAGTGTTAATATATTACACTAAACTCTGTCCACAGTGTTAATATATTATACTAAACTCTGTCCACAGTGTTAATATATTATACTAAACTCTGTCCACAGTGTTAATATATTATACTAAACTCTGTCCACAGTGTTAATATAGTATAATAAACACGGTCCAGTGTTAATATATTATACTAAACTCTGTCCTGTGTTAATACAGTATAATATATTAACACTGGACAGTGTTTATTATACTATATTAACACTGTGGACAGAGTTTAGTGTAATATATTAACACTGTGGACAGAGTTTAGTATAATATATTAACACTGTGGACAGAGTTTAGTATAATATATTAACACTGTGGACAGAGTTTAGTATAATATATTAACACTGTGGACAGAGTTTAGTGTAATATATTAACACTGTGGACAGAGTTTATTATACTGTATTAACACTGGACATAGTTTAGTATAATATATTAACACTGTGGACAGAGTTTAGTGTAATATATTAACACTGTGGACAGTGTTCATTATACTATATTAACACTGTGGACAGAGTTTAGTATAATATATTAACACTGTGGACAGAGTTTAGTATAATATATTAACACTTTGGACAGAGTTTAGTATAATATATTAACACTGTGGACAGAGTTTAGTGTAATATATTAACACTGTGGACAGAGTTTAGTATAATATATTAACACTGTGGACAGATTTTATTATACTATATTAACACAGGACAGAGTTTAGTGTAATATATTAACACTGGACAGTGTTTATTATACTATATTAACACTGTGGACAGAGTTTAGTGTAATATATTAACACAGGACAGAGTTTAGTGTAATAAACTCTGTCCACAGTGTTAATATATTACACTAAACTCTGTCCACAGTGTTAATATATTATACTAAACTCTGTCCTGTGTTAATATAGTATAATAAACACTGTCCAGTGTTAATATATTACACTAAACTCTGTCCTGTGTTAATATAGTATAATAAACTCTGTCTACAGTGTTAATATATAGTGGCTTGCTAAAGTATTGACCCCCCCTTGGCATTTTTCCTATTTTGTTGCCTTACAACCTGGAATTAAAATGGATGTTTTGGGGGTTTGTATCATTTGATTTACATAACATGCCTACCACTTTGAAGATGCAAAATATTTTTTATTGTGAAACAAACAAGAAATACGACAAAAAAAACAGAAAACTTGAGCGTGCATAAGTATTCACCCCACTAAAGTCAATACTTTGTAGAGCCACCTTTTGCAGCAATTACAGCTGCAAGTCTCTTGGGGTATGTATCTATAAGCTTGGCACATCTAGCCACTGGGATTTTTGCCCATTCTTCAAGGCAAAACTGCTCCAGCTCCTTCAAGTTGGATGGGTTCCGCTGGTGTACAGCAATCTTTAAGTCATACCACAGATTCTCAATTGGATTGAGGTCTGGGCTTTGACTAGGCCATTCCAAGACATTTAAATGTTTCCCCTTAAACCACTCGAGTGTTGCTTTAGCAGTATGCTTAGGGTCATTGTCCTGCTGGAAGGTGAACCTCCGTCCCAGTCTCAAATCTCTGGAAGACTGGAACAGGTTTCCCTCAAGAATTTCCCTGTATTTAGCGCCGTCCATCATTCCTTCAATTCTGACCAGTTTCCCAGTCCCTGCCGATGAAAAACATCCCCACATCATGATACTGCCGCCACCATGCTTCACTGTGGGGATGGTGTTCTCGGGGTGATGAGAGGTGTTGGGTTTGCGCCAGACATAGTGTTTTCCTTGATGGCCAAAAAGCTCAATTTGAGTCTCACCTGACCAGAGTACCTTCTTCCATATGTTTGGGGAGTCTCCCACATGCCTTTTGGTGAGCACCAAACATGTTTGCTTATTTTTTTCTTTAAGCAATGTTTTTTTTTTCTGGCCACTCTTCCATAAAGCCCAGCTCTGTGGAGTGTACGGCTTAAAGTAGTCCTATGGACAGATACTCCAATCTCCGCTGTGGAGCTTTGCAGCTCCTTCAGGGTTATCTTTGGTCTCTTTGTTGCCTCTCTGATTAATGCCCTCCTTGCCTGGTCCATGAGTTTTGGTGGGCGGCCCACTCTTGCCAGGTTTGTTGTGGTGCCATATTCTTTCCATTTTTTAATAATGGCTTTAATGGTGCTCCGTGGGATGTTCAAAGTTTCGGATATTTTTTTATAAACCAACCCTGATCTGAACTTCTCCACAACTTTGTCCCTGACCTGTTTGGAGAGCTCCTTGGTCTTCATGGTGCCGCTTGCTTGGTGGTGCCCCTTGCTTAGTGGTGTTGCAGACTCTGGGGCCTTTCAGAACAGATCTATATATACTGAGATCATGTGACAGATCATGTGACACTTAGATTGCACACAGGTGGACTTTATTTAACTAATTGTGACTTCTGAAGGTAGTTGCTTGCACCAGATCTTATTTAGAGGCTTAATAGCAAAGGGGGTGAATACATATGCACGCACCACTTTTCCGTTATTTATTTTTTAGAATTTTTTTAAATAAGTTATTTTTTTCATTTCACTTCACCAATTTGGACTATTTTGTGTATGTCCATTACATGCAATCCAAATAAAAATCCATTTAAATTCCAGGTTGTAAGGCAACAAAATAGGAAAAATGCCAAGGGGGGTCAATACTTTCACAAGCCACTGTATTACACAACACTCTGTCCTGTGTTAATATAGTATAATAAACTCTGACTACAGTGTTAATATATTACACTACACTCTGTCCTGTGTTAATATAGTATAATAAACTCTGTCCACAGTGTTAATATAGTATAATAAACTTTGTCCACAGTGTTAAAGGGGAACTGTATTCAAAATAACAAGGTTCCTTGTTTACACAACAAATGTGTCTTGCTGCACCAGCTTTGTTAAAAAGTCCAGCGTTTGGCCAGTATTTCAATTTTTTTGTCAGCTTTCTGGGTCAGCTGGAAATGCAGGCCGCTGCCTTTCTGGCGCCGCTGTGAGGTCACACCGTTGACAGCCACCCACGCCAGGCAACGCTGGCAGGGGGAATTATATCAGAATGCAAAGCATTCAGGGGCAAAAATAACACAAGGAAAAACAGAAACAAAAAGTATTTTGTGCCTAAGCCTTAAACCAACAAAGGGCGGCCATAAAAAAAAACAGTGGCCACATAATAAAGGAACAAGACATCCGCTCAATAGAATCCTATGTGTGACTATAGAGCGAGTCAACGACAGGACTCCACACAGAGCACGATGGAAGAGAGCTCCAATACATTCAGGGTTAACGTGTTTAAATGTTTTTTATACGATATACTGCTCAAGGAGCGGCTGAAGCTTCAGTTAACAAGTTTTCTATTGAAATTGTTATACATTAATTTGCATTACAGTTTCCTCTTTAACATATTAGAATTAGGGCATCTAGTTTTCAGGTTTTATTTTTGATCACGTGATATCCCTTTAAACACATTTTGAGCTGATTTGTTTTCTTAATCAAACACTAATTACCAAAGGAAGTTGTTTCTTTTTACCCTCATATCTTGATTGAGTTCACAAGCAACGTGCATTGATCTCACCTGATTCTATCTGAACCTGCATTTCATTCTGTCTCTAATCAATAAATTAATCTTATTCATTTCCCCTGTGTTTGTTTAAATTAGCGACGCGCTACTAGAAACTATCTGGTATTCAGTTTAACAACTATTAATTAAGGTTAAAATGAGGGAGGGAGAAGGAAAATAAAAACTGAAAACTAGACGCCCTAGTTATAATAGTACGAAAGCCTAAGGAGTACAGTACATCCTAACTGAACAACAACTTATTTATTTATTTATTTATTTACAGAAAGTCAAAAAGGTTTATATATCCCATGAAATATTTCTGAAATCCTCATAAATAGGCAGAATGATCATGGAGCAAGCAACCAGCTAAAGTTGTTGAAAACAGGATACTTGGGGAAATGGTTTTTGAAAAGAAAAGAAAACCACAGGAATCTAGTCTGTTTCAGAAACAAGCATCCAATTCTCCAGGCCAAGGTAAAGAGCAACCACTCAGACACACCAGAAAAACAGCATGGACAGTGTTCAGGGCTGAAGTGTGTTTAAGCAGTGAAGAGTGGGTGTTGTGTGTGAATAGTGTTCAGGGCAGTGTGTGTTGTGTGTGAACAGTGTTCAGGGCAGTGTGTGTTTAAGCAGTGAAGAGAGTGGGTGTTGTGTGTGAATAGTGTTCAGGGCAGTGTGTGTTGTGTGTGAATAGTGTTCAGGGCAGTGTGTGTTTAAGCAGTGGAGAGTGGGTGTTGTGTGTGAATAGTGTTCAGGGCAGTGTGTGTTGTGTGTGAATAGTGTTCAGGGCAGTGTGTGTTTAAGCAGTGAAGAGTGGGTGTTGTGTGTGAATAGTGTTCAGGGCAGTGTGTGTTTAAGCAGTGAAGAGTGGGTGTTGTGTGTGAACAGTGTTCAGGGCAGTGTGTTTTTAAGCAGTGGAGAGTGGGTGTTGTGTGTGAATAGTGTTCAGGGCAGTGTGTGTTGTGTGTGAATAGTGTTCAGGGCAGTGTGTGTTTAAGCAGTGAAGAGTATGTGTTGTGTGTGAATAGTGTTCAGGGCAGTGTGTGTTTAAGCAGTGAAGAGTGGGTGTTGTGTGTGAATAGTGTTCAGGGCAGTGTGTGTTGTGTGTGAATAGTGTTCAGGGCAGTGTGTGTTTAAGCAGTGGAGAGTGGGTGTTGTGTGTGAATAGTGTTCAGGGCAGTGTGTGTTTACGCAGTGAAGAGTGGGTGTTGTGTGTGAACAGTGTTCAGGGCAGTGTATGTTTAAGCAGTGAAGAGTATGTGTTGTGTGTGAATAGTGTTCAGGGTAGTGTGTGTTTAAGCAGTGAAGAGTGGGTGTTGTGTGTGAACAGTGTTCAGGGCAGTGTGTTTTTAAGCAGTGGAGAGTGGGTGTTGTGTGTGAATAGTGTTCAGGGCAGTGTGTGTTGTGTGTGAATAGTGTTCAGGGCAGTGTGTGTTTAAGCAGTGGAGAGTGGGTGTTGTGTGTGAATAGTGTTCAGGGCAGTGTGTGTTGTAAGCAGTGGAGAGTGGGTGTTGTGTGTGAATAGTGTTCAGGGCAGTGTGTGTTGTGTGTGAATAGTGTTCAGGGCAGTGTGTGTTTAAGCAGTGGAGAGTGGGTGTTGTGTGTGAATAGTGTTCAGCGCAGTGGGTGTTGTGTGTGAATAGTGTTCAGGGCAGTGTGTGTTTAAGCAGTGGAGAGTGGGTGTTGTGTGTGAATAGTGTTCAGGGCAGTGTGTGTATAAGCAGTGAAGAGTGAGTGTTGTGTGCGAATAGTGTTCAGGGCAGTGTGTGTTTAAGCAGTGAAGAGTGGGTGTTGTGTGTGAATAGTGTTCAGGGCAGTGTGTGTTTAAGCAGTGAAGAGTGGGTGTTGTGTGTGAATAGTGTTCAGGGCAGTGTGTGTTGTGTGTGAATAGTGTTCAGGGCAGTGTGTGTTTAAGCAGTGAAGAGTGGGTGTTGTGTGTGAATAGTGTTCAGGGCAGTGTGTGTTGTGTGTGAACAGTGTTCAGGGCAGTGTGTGTTTAAGCAGTGAAGAGTGTGTGTTGTGTGTGAATAGTGTTCAGGGCAGTGTGTGTTTAAGCAGTGGAGAGTGGGTGTTGTGTGTGAATAGTGTTCAGGGCAGTGTGTGTTGTGTGTGAACAGTGTTCAGGGCAGTGTGTGTTTAAGCAGTGAAGAGTGGGTGTTGTGTGTGAATAGTGTTCAGGGCAGTGTGTGTTGTGTGTGAACAGTGTTCAGGGCAGTGTGTGTTTAAGCAGTGAAGAGAGTGGGTGTTGTGTGTGAATAGTGTTCAGGGCAGTGTGTGTTTAAGCAGTGGAGAGTGGGTGTTGTGTGTGAATAGTGTTCAGGGCAGTGTGTGTTTACGCAGTGAAGAGTGGGTGTTGTGTGTGAACAGTGTTCAGGGCAGTGTATGTATAAGCAGTGAAGAGTGAGTGTTGTGTGTGAATAGTGTTCAGGGCAGTGTGTGTTTAAGCAGTGAAGAGTGGGTGTTGTGTGTGAACAGTGTTCAGGGCAGTGTGTGTATAAGCAGTGAAGAGTGGGTGTTGTGTGTGAATAGTGTTCAGGGCAGTGTGTGTTTAAGCAGTGGAGAGTGGGTGTTGTGTGTGAATAGTGTTCAGGGCAGTGTGTGTTTAAGCAGTGGAGAGTGGGTGTTGTGTGTGAATAGTGTTCAGGGCAGTGTGTGTTTAAGCAGTGGAGAGTGGGTGTTGTGTGTGAATAGTGTTCAGGGCAGTGTGTGTTGTGTGTGAATAGTGTTCAGGGCAGTGTGTGTTTAAGCAGTGGAGAGTGGGTGTTGTGTGTGAATAGTGTTCAGGGCAGTGTGTGTTTAAGCAGTGAAGAGTGGGTGTTGTGTGTGAATAGTGTTCAGGGCAGTGTGTGTTTAAGCAGTGGAGAGTGGGTGTTGTGTGTGAATAGTGTTCAGGGCAGTGTGTGTTTAAGCAGTGAAGAGTGGGTGTTGTGTGTGAATAGTGTTCAGGGCAGTGTGTGTTTAAGCAGTGGAGAGTGTGTGTTGTGTGTGAATAGTGTTCAGGGCAGTGTGTGTTTAAGCAGTGAAGAGAGTGGGTGTTGTGTGTGAATAGTGTTCAGGGCAGTGTTTGTTTAAGCAGTGGAGAGTGGGTGTTAACTTCAATGTAAAAATATATGAAAGCATGATAACCCTTATGTACAAAAATCTTCACTACAATTGAACAAGATCTGCTAAATATTTACTTTTGTTTCATACAGTATTAAAGTGTTTATATCTGATAGTGAATAAAATATTAAGATAGATAAAGAAAGGTCTGTGTAATTAGTGATGTATTCACTTATTTCAATATTTTTAGTATATTTATTTATTCATGTTTTACTTTTATCAAATATATAGGCTATCCTTCAGCATAGCTAATTCTCAGAAATTAACGTTCCTTTTTGTTCAGTGGGGACCACAAATAGCATTACTCTCATCAACGTATCGAGAGGAAACCGTACTTCCTTGTGCCAATAGGGACCACAGCGAGTGTTACACTGACAGGAAACCAACATTTCTCAGAGATCAAGATCAAAATCTCAGAATGATGAGACGATTAAAAAAAAATCTCCAATAAAATCTCCAAAATGTAAAAAAATAAGTCATCAAGAATTCTCAGCTGGCTGACTTCATCTGCTTGTTTTCTCAACTAATCGTGTAGCACTGATGCCAGCAACACAACACGTTGGCAAACTGAAGGCTACAGTTTCAAATCTCACGCATGCCTGACCTCTTTCTATACTTAAAAAAAAAAAAATAAAAATAAAATGTTCCATCTGAAACAGAAATAAATAATTTAATATAAATAGATGTCACAATAAGTGTGTTCCCTAGCATATTTCCATACTGACTAAACAAGTTAATTGTCATTGCCATATAAGCTGCCCTTGCTGTATGGAAAGGCTCTTCCAGTTATCATGTAAGCTGCCCTTGCTGTATGGAAAGGCTCTTCCAGTTATCATGTAAGCTGCCCTTGCTGTATGGAAAGGCTCTTCCAGTTATCATGTAAGCTGCCCTTGCTGTATGGAAAGGCTCTTCCAGTTATCATGTAAGCTGCCCTTGCTGTATGGAAAGGCTCTTCCAGTTATCATGTAAGCTGCCCTTGCTGTATGGAAAGGCTCTTCCAGTTATCATGTAAGCTGCCCTTGCTGTATGGAAAGGCTCTTCCAGTTATCATATAAGCTGCCCTTGCTGTATGGAAAGGCTCTTCCAGTTATCATGTAAGCTGCCCTTGCTGTATGGAAAGGCTCTTCCAGTTATCATGTAAGCTGCCCTTGCTGTATGGAAAGGCTCTTCCAGTTATCATGTAAGCTGCCCTTGCTGTATGGAAAGGCTCTTCCAGTTGTCGCTGTTGATACCGCTCCTCTCAATAGTGGTTTCTTTGTGGTTTCTTTTTCCTTTAAGGTTGGCTCAGTCACCACTGGGTGTGCTAAAGAAGCTGGTTTCTCTGTGTTATAAATGCAATGAAATCACAACCCTCACACTACATGTGTGACCACGATGTTAATGCTAATACTAACATCTAACCTAAAACTGCAATGCAAATACATGTACTGTATGCTAGAACATGCATGTATTTCAAAACTGCCCATATAAAACCGACAGACAATGGGAGTGCGCAACAGGACAGAGTGCAGTCATTATCTCATGAGCTCCTATGCTTTTCAGTAGAGTTTGAAAGGGAGACAGTCTCAGGAGGCACTTATCTTGCTAAGGCTCAGAATCATATTCTTCTGGACTACCTCTCTGTGAAGAAGGCTGCTTACCAGCTCTGAGAAGCTCCTCACCACCTGCCTCTGTTTGAGACTGGTCTCCCCGTCCAGTGTTGCTGTTTCAATGTGACACAGACCGTCAGGGTCGCTGGAGGACAGGAGAAGCACGTCTGCAGGAATGATCTCATTGCATCGAAGACGAATGAAATCCCCAACCTGGATTTCCTTCCAGTACTTCTCCACGTACTTCCTTTCATTCCTGCAGTGAACCAAATGAAATACTGGATGAGCAACACCACAATGACATGCAATCACGTTACCTTGAATGACATTAAAAAGAATGAAACAGGCAAACAATGAAAGCCATGAATTGGAGAGCCCAGTACACTAACATTCTGTATGAATGAATACCCTTGTTACACCAGGGGAAGCAATTACATATACACACACAGTACTGTAATTAATATACTCTACAACACAACATACAAAAACTGGGTGACTTGCTGTTTGTACAGGCTCTGTGTTATATACTGTATCACACAGCACACTCAGGAATAGCATTTTAAACTGGGTGACTTGCTGTTTGTACAGGCTCTGTGTTATATACTGTAATGCACAGCACACTCAGGAATAGCATTTTAAACTGGGTGACTTGCTGTTTGTACAGGCTCTGTGTTATATACTGTATCACACAGCACACTCAGGAATAGCATTTTAAACTGGGTGACTTGCTGTTTGTACAGGCTCTGTGTTATATACTGTATCACACAGCACACTCAGGAATAGCATTTTAAACTGGGTGACTTACTGTTTGTACAGGCTCTGTGTTATATACTGTAGCACACAGCACACTCAGGAATAGCATTTTAAACTGGGTGACTTGCTGTTTGTACAGGCTCTGTGTTATATACTGTATCACACAGCACACTCAGGAATAGCATTTTAAACTGGGTGACTTGCTGTTTGTACAGGCTCTGTGTTATATACTGTAGCGCACAGCACACTCAGGAATAGCATTTTAAACTGGGTGACTTGCTGTTTGTACAGGCTCTGTGTTATATACTGTAGCGCACAGCACACTCAGGAATAGCATTTTAAACTGGGTGACTTGCTGTTTGTACAGGCTCTGTGTTATATACTGTATCACACAGCACACTCAGGAATAGCATTTTAAACTGGGTGACTTGCTGTTTGTACAGGCTCTGTGTTATATACTGTAGCGCACAGCACACTCAGGAATAGCATTTTAAACTGGGTGACTTGCTGTTTGTACAGGCTCTGTGTTATATACTGTAGCGCACAGCACACTCAGGAATAGCATTTTAAACTGGGTGACTTGCTGTTTGTACAGGCTCTGTGTTATATACTGTAGCGCACAGCACACTCAGGAATAGCATTTTAAACTGGGTGACTTGCTGTTTGTACAGGCTCTGTGTTATATACTGTAGCACACAGCACACTCAGGAATAGCATTTTAAACTGGGTGACTTGCTGTTTGTACAGGCTCTGTGTTATATACTGTATCACACAGCACACTCAGGAATAGCATTTTAAACTGGGTGACTTGCTGTTTGTACAGGCTCTGTGTTATATACTGTAATGCACAGCACACTCAGGAATAGCATTTTAAACTGGGTGACTTGCTGTTTGTACAGGCTCTGTGTTATATACTGTATCACACAGCACACTCAGGAATAGCATTTTAAACTGGGTGACTTGCTGTTTGTACAGGCTCTGTGTTATATACTGTAGCGCACAGCACACTCAGGAATAGCATTTTAAACTGGGTGACTTGCTGTTTGTACAGGCTCTGTGTTATATACTGTATCACACAGCACACTCAGGAATAGCATTTTAAACTGGGTGACTTGCTGTTTGTACAGGCTCTGTGTTATATACTGTAGCGCACAGCACACTCAGGAATAGCATTTTAAACTGGGTGACTTGCTGTTTGTACAGGCTCTGTGTTATATACTGTATCACACAGCACACTCAGGAATAGCATTTTAAACTGGGTGACTTGCTGTTTGTACAGGCTCTGTGTTATATACTGTAATGCACAGCACACTCAGGAATAGCATTTTAAACTGGGTGACTTGCTGTTTGTACAGGCTCTGTGTTATATACTGTAATGCACAGCACACTCAGGAATAGCATTTTAAAGAACACTATTACACTACTTTATAAAAGAGATATATTTCTGTTTTCTTTCAAATAAAGATGTTCAAACTGCAGTACTGTATCAGAAGTGAACTCATTCATTACTTAACATCAGTGGAGATGTTACAGAATTAACATGGGTATCCACAATGCCTAGTTATTTGTTCAAATAAAGGCTACTGGGACAGATTTACTAAGGTGTTTACTGGTTTTCAAAGTAAACTGACAGGAAGACTGACTTTAAAGTGTGAATCAAATCAAAATGTTATGCAGAGCAGATACAGAACTCCTGGTAAGATGCATTTTTTCAGTAACAAACCGAAACAGCTTCACTAGACTGTCAGATACTGTAAATGCACAATCCAATGCTTGCATTAAAAAAAAAAAAAAAAAAACTGTAGAGATAGTTTTATGAAAACATACAGTAAATCCCAGAAGGCAATCAACTTCAAATCTGCCTTGAAGCCAACTAAAAACAGTCTTAACAAATTACATAAGCCCTTTGCTGTAACTTAATATGGCACAGGCTGCCACATCAGCACATCATTCAGCAGTGTGGCTACAGCAGACCGGATCAGTCCAACAAGCCAGACAGGGCGGGTGCTGGATCGTACCATGACTGCTTTCAGAACGGAATGTGACATGCATGGAAAAAACAGCAAGCATTCACGCGCCCCTTCAGGAAGGAGTAGAACCACTACTGTGCATACACTGTGAGCACATAGGAGAGGGTCTATGAGAAGCAGTACTGTTCTCTGTAGAACCATTACTGTGCATACACTGTGAGCACATAGGAGAGGGTCTATGAGAAGCAGTACTGCTCTCTGCTTCCACTGCCAGGGAGCACAGCAGATTGGTTACAGAGTCTGATACCCTTTTCCTCCCTTATATTTGGCTGTGGGACTCAGTTCTGAATGTACACCTCCACAATGCACAGTCTGACTGGAGAGACTGTGTAGTGCCTGGCTGTTTTTCATGAGGCAGTCCTCCAGCTTATAAAGAAATTCTTCATGTTGTCCTCCACATTATCAAGGAATCATAAAAAAGTGGAGACTATTAAATTAGTAAATTAAAAGACTTTTCAAGTGCTATGTTCTGGCATCATTGCTTTTACTGCTGAAGTGATTTTTATTTTGATTTGCACTTGTAATTCACACATGAGCACAGCACTGCACTTACATTCTGCCACGGGATTCTCCACATTTTCATTCCAAACAGATTTTTTTTGCTTGCGCTCCAGCCACACTTTACTGAACAGTCGTCTGTTTCCTCAAGGCAGTTTAAAATGTTAAATCTTCACACCTGTACTGTACCTGCTTGCTACAGCTCCAACAATGATACTAGTGCAAAGCGCAGACGGCACCGACTCTGGTTTCTAGTGTTAAAATGTCTCCACCCTGTCCTGGACGGACACTGTTTAAAGAATACAAATATGTTACAAATATACAAATAATACAAATATGTTACTTTTCTGGCAAATAAACGACCACTTACTAAAACAAATGTAAAATTTAAAATGCACCGTTAATGCACATTCCTAATTTCTGTGAATTCATGTCACGTACTGCTTCAAAAAGGAGTTGGTGTGGTCGATTTCACGTGTTCGATTAGCACCTGAGTGACGGTTTCAGTGCAGTAAAGTGTGCAAAACCACCAATCGAGACAATATGAAACGATGCTGTATTGTCCTGTGTATAGTGCACTTTTCACAACATAAGTGAGATTGTGAGTTTTTAATTAGTTACAAAAATACAGTATCTGTTTATTAAAATTGTACCAACAACCAGGAAAAAAAGCATCAAGCGAGTCTGTATGCAAACTTCAGCTTGAAAAAAAGCTTTGAGGGATTTCCTTGAGAAACATAACCGTGTGTTTGTGTGTAACTCCAGCACAGAGAGATGCCTTTGACTGTGACCTAACCCGTGTGTACTGTAATGAGTCCAAACCTTCCTGTAGGGATAGAATAGCGGTCTGGGCTAGTGCAGAAAACAGTAGTTTCAGTATAATCTACTGCAAGAGGCTGTATAGAATCACCATAACTATTAAACCAAGCACATAAGACAACACTATTCTCATTGACATGATCTGCTTTTTCATATTCAATGCAATCTATGGAATATTAATTTGCTTTTTGACACAAACGAGCACTCAGGTAAATTATAAAAGTTTAGTCATGCAGTTTACTCTGTAGTCGGTGTAAAACAATGCAGCCCCTTTGTACTTCACATGCCCTTCAGTGTTTGCAGAGCTGTTGCTATGTGCAGTAGCCCTCTCTCTCTCAATGAAAGTTTTCCACATTGAAAGGGGGATGACATGTTGTAATTGTGTATGAACACGCCACTGAAGTTCACAACACAATGTGTACAATGGGCGCAACTGAGAAACACGTTTGTCTGCTGTACCTTTCAGATGACAAGCGAGATAAAAGAGCACAACTCAAGCAGACAAGCAGGCAGGCTGGCACTCTCTCCTGAGACAGGGCAATAGTCTCACACAATATGAAGATTCTTTCAGGAGAATTAATCTGTAATCTGAGTCCCATTGTGTCTACTGGGTAGAATTACGAACCTCAGCCAACAGTCACATGCATTAACCTGTACCATCCCAAGAACAGAGTCACAATCTGTATCTCTCATCAGGAACCCAACTTCATTGACTTCACATGCATTAACCTGTGCCATCCCAAGAACAGAGTCACAATCTGTATCTCTCATCAGGAAAGAACCACAACAGCAAGTGAAATTATTGTTTTTACTGTACAGTAAATCAAAATGCAAATTTGATTACTGGTAATGCAATCCAAATATAAAAATGTTTGCTCGCTACAGAAATATTACTCTGTGCAACAGCGAGACAGCAGTTAGGATTTAAAACGCAGTCTCTACAGGGTCTCTGAGGAACGAGACAGCAGAGTTAGGATTTAAAACGCAGTCTCTACAGGGTCTCTGTGGAGCGAGACTGAGAAGATTACTGCCACTGTATAAAGTATGGGCTCTATGGGACTGTGAAAACATTTTTTTACAGGACAGCTCCCAGCTTGGCCTCAGCCTCCTCCAGTACGTTTACAAGTACAGTAAACCTCTTCCAGCTTAAATATGGAAGACATATTGGTTCAGGGTTCAATGTCAAGGTCTCCAGCACAATTAGTCTGTAAAGGTTTTTTAAATGCCCTGCAAATATGAAGGCAGCACCTCGATCAGTCTACATGAAGCTTTTGACAGTGCGGTGGTGACAGCTTTGGAAAGATACTGCCACAAAAGAAACAAACATTACAGCAGCCTGGTCATTATCATTATCAGGAAATACGAAGTCCCATGAGCTCAGTTTAGCTGCCATTTTAAGGTTACAGGTCAAAGTGAACAATACCTTTCTATTTGCCTGTTAAGAAGTCCATAACCCAGATATCTGAAGTCACCATCTTAACCTGTTTAAACATATACACTGAATACTTCATGTGGAGCACTGATCGCATAGTGGTGATGTGCAACTAAACTGACAGTTACTGGTCAAATAAATCCCAAAGAAAGACCGAAACTCCACATTCCACAGCAAGCTCTTAGACAGCACCCTGTCTGGGCAGGACCTGCGTGAGCACGAACTGTCATTATCAACACGTTAATGAGCAAGTTCACAAGAGCAGCAGCAAACT
This sequence comes from Polyodon spathula, assembly GCF_017654505.1. Classification (NCBI taxonomy): domain Eukaryota; kingdom Metazoa; phylum Chordata; class Actinopteri; order Acipenseriformes; family Polyodontidae; genus Polyodon; species Polyodon spathula. Next base: position 51,067,811 of record NC_054542.1, on the reverse strand, counting down.
CCAAGGAAACAGAACCCTCCAGCACTGAACACAAGCACAGCAAGGATAGATTTCAGCTGGCACATTAGAAGACTGAAAATGCAAGGGAATTGCACATCCTGTATGTGGATCAGTACTGCTCATGCATTTGCTCCATGTATTTTTTTAATGATTTTGCCTGACAGGTTAACAGAGATTATGCCTTATGTTTGTCAGCTGTGGCAGGCAGCATACATTCATTCCTTGGAAGCTTTGTTAAACTTTATACAGATAATTCAAATTTTCATTTCAACACAGGATGCAATTTGTACATCTCTCCAGACATGAACAAGAATGCAGACAAATATAACAATACAGGAGTCAATAAACAATAGGTTACCATACAACACACAGGCAACCAATCAACACATCTTCATCTCAGACGCAACCTGACTGGCACACTGCACAAACAAAGTGGATGCACACTTCATCATGGATATGAATGCATTGGACTGGTCAACAAGCACATGCTTTCATTTTGTTGGCAACAAATTGGAGTTTAATTCAGGTTAGCTTTTCTAATCAACGACTGCAGAAAAGGTGCATCACAAGTAACAGCTTACTCAAAAGAGCACAAAGCATTTGGACATGTAGCCGATCCCTGTGATATGCCCGAGAAGTGTGGGGCAGTAGCCCCAGTTACACAGGAATGTTACCACTCTGCTGGTCTGCAACATAAAAGCTGCTGTCGATTCACCAAGGTGCAGTTCACAGTTACCTGTGCAACGTCTACAGCAATGCTCCCCACCCAGATTCACTGCCTCTCTGCACTCTCATTAAGTTTGGTCTAAAACTTTTCATATGCTCACAGCACTTGAACAGTAGGTTAGAAAGGAAAGCAACCTTTCATTTTCAAACTGCTTAGCAAGCAACTTAAAGGGAGCATTTTATGCTCATCTAAAAACATAGGTTTGCCTTTTTATTACCAAGGGCCTGCATTTAGGTGCTTTTCAACTTGAACAAAACAGTCCCATTGAAACTATGACTTGTGGTGGCAAGAGGAAGGCAAGTTTATAGGAACTATAGCCGCAGGTGGCTCTTTGGACATTTCATTTGTTTGTCCCCTTGGTGGTGAAGAAAAGAAGCCTCTGTCGCACAGAGGACATGTATCCAGGTAAGGTTTTGATTTAGAAAATCTATTGAAAAGATCAAACTAATAACAGAGGAGATGCTTCAGAAGCGCGCTTCTTTCAAGGAACAGGGAAAAGGAAAGGGCGTTCCGTTTGTATCTGCACTCCTCCAAATATGATCCCATTTAATAGTAAACAGATGAAAGCATCCGCTTCGGGATAAACAACAAACGAATAAAGTGCTTTCCAGTTACTGTTAATGCAGCAGACATTTACTGTGCCACAACACCAACTCCCTCGGACACTCAATAGAACACTCTTGTTAAAATAAACAAAGTATTTACATTTTTTACTAGTTCTCAGAAACATTTTGAAATCCAAGAACAACCATGGAAACCAAAGTGAAAATAATTCAACATAAAAAAAAGACTTTCGATTTCCAGTCTTGCCCATTACATTTCTTCACATTATCAATATTACACTAGACGTCTTGTGTCCAGAACAAGTGCAGTATGATCAACATGTTGCCAACACCAATAGGGAACACACGAACAGCAACATTCCTCCAATCCAGGGGAGCAACCTCCAAGAAAAGATACTAAAACCAAAACTCACCTAGGACAACTGGAAGCTGCTAGAGACTGGCAAATGCTGGCAGATGTTGGACAATGGCTTATTTTCCCACCTGAGATTGCTACCACTAACCTTCAACCTGATATTGTCTTGTGGTCTGGATCAGCACGCCTTGTTCACCTGGTAGAGTTAACAGTGCCATGGGAAGACGTTGTGGATAAGGCATACGAAAGTAAGAAACTTCAGTACGCTCATTTAGCTGCTGAAGTGGAACAGTGAGGATGGAGAGTCCGAGTTTACCCAGTGGAGGTGGGCTGTCGGAGGTTTGTGGCACACTCCACAACCCAGTTTCTCAGAGACGTCGGATTCAGTGGTCAAGAGTTGCGAATCATAGTGAAGAACTTATCTGAAGCTGCTGAAGTGGAACAGTGAGGATGGGAGACCTCAGTCAGTAGAAAGGTTAATGTCATGTAAAGGAAGTGGGTAAGCTGGGCTTAGCTGAGTGGAGGACGGAAGGGGTGATGCTGGGACGACTCTTAAGGTGTGGTGGGCTAGTCGACAAAACACCAAGGATGGAAGGTGCCCACTTGAAGACCCCAGAGAAGGAAACGCAGATGGATCGCATTGTTTACAGTAAAAGCTAGGTCTCAGTTGGTGCTTATCTTGGCGAGAGCAGAGTCCAATATCAGCACAGAGTTTTAGCACTTACTCTCCTGTAATGGAAATCAAACCGTAACAAAACCAATTAAAAACAGATCCTTTATTCACCCCCCACTGTTTTCAACCTTTAGACGTTAGTCCAAGTGTTAAAAACTTTTTAAAATTATTTTTATACTTAATCATTGCCAAAAATCCACAAGTCAGATAGGAAGGGGAGTGTGCAGCGCAAAGCCAATTGATTTGAGTCAGTATTTCTTCCCTTCTTTTCGATGCTGCGCACGCACACACACGCACACGCACACGCACATACTGCAGTATTCTATTAACATGACGGACGGCTTCTTGAATTAAACAGAATCTCACATTCTAAATTGCAGCCTTGCATGCAGTTAGATGTTACCCCAAGGCAGCAGGCATTGTGTTCTCCGTTTAAAACTCCAGTCCAGAATCCAGTGGTACACATGGTATGAATGTGAACTGAAACACAGCTGAGCAGTGCAGTAGTTAGAGTTTGTTTGTAGTTATTACTGTCAGACTGGGTCCCTCGCACACTTCTGTACTAAAAAATAAAGAGCAGAGGTGCAATAAGCAGCTGCACACGGGCTCCAGCACATTGCCTGTAAATCCATACTGACCATCATCAAGCCTGCCTTGTACAGCCACCCTTTCAGCGCATGAGGAAACAGAGCAGTCACGTGACCATCCCATCCATTCTGCTGACTGAGGGATCATGGGCCAAGATGCCCCAAATCATTGAAATGCAATCCTATGGTTTAAAAGTTGAAGTACTTCTATTTTATTTGACTTTATGACATAAGTCAAGTTAGCATATAGTAACTGTGCTCAAAGTTATTACAGGACAGGTTTTCTGAAGGACTCTACACCGTTTAGGATATTTCTTTCAGTTTAACCTTTTTTACAACTTTAAAATATCCGCTCCCCGGTTTCAACGCATTGCAAGGAAGCCAATAGAAATCAGGGGCCAATATCAAGAGGTATATGTTCCAGTTTCAATAGAGGCACAACAGAAGCAGTTTGTTTTGCAGGCTGTGCTTTTGTGTAGCGCTGTCAGCAGGGTAACTTGCAGTTCACATTACAGTACAGGTCGTCAAAAGCACCATCTTATTATAGACAGACTTACAAGAGAAATAATGAAGTCTGACGCGCCATAAGCTTTTGCCATTTATACATATGAAGAGCTGAAGTTACTCAGCTGCAAAGCTTTGACGAAAAGAAAGAGAGAAAGACAGCTGTCTGAACAGGGCAGTAGAGCCGTCCGAGCAGGGCAGTAGAGACGTCCGAGCAGGGCAGTAGAGACGTCCGAGCAGGGCAGTAGAGACGTCCGAGTAGAGCCGGCAGTAGAGCCGGCAGTAGAGCCGTCCGAGCAGGGCAGTAGAGCCGTCTGAGCAGGGCAGTAGAGCCGGCAGTAGAGCCGTCCGAGCAGGGCAGTAGAGCCGTCCGAGCAGGGCAGTAGAGCCGTCCGAGCAGGGCAGTAGAGCCGGCAGTCCGAGCAGGGCAGTAGAGCAGTCCGAGCAGGGCAGTAGAGCCGTCCGAGCAGGGCAGTAGAGCCGTCCGAGCAGGGCAGTAGAGCCGTCCGAGCAGGGCAGTAGAGTCGGCAGTAGAGCCGTCCGAGCAGGGCAGTAGAGCCGTCCGAGCAGGGCAGTAGTAAAACAATAGAAATGGTTAATAGAATCTCTAGTGAGAATGATGACACCAGAGGAAATGCAAAAGTGTCCTGCAGACCCTACATGATCCATAGAGTTGCTATTTCCTGTGAGTGACAGAAGAAATACGAGGCTCTTTTTGACACAATGTCATGACATTCATCTGAATTCCAACAGGATTTCTACTCCTAGGTGACCATGATTTAATATACATGGCATGCTCTCAGCTTGCACTGTATTCTACATACCCCACAGATATGATTCAGAGATTTTTATTCCCCACATAGGATACTAGATCAGGTTTGCTTGTCTCTTCACTTTCTACGCCATGTCCCAGAACACGACGATGCACTTCCAGAGCGTCACAATGAACACTACAGCACTGCCTTTCATCAAGCCCTGCTTCTGCAGTCAGAGCTGAACAGTTACAGTTTCCAGGTGCACTCAACGATGCTGTCTGTGCGCCTGGCGAAATCTGCAAGAAATAACTGCTTTCTGTAAAGAGAATCCGATCAACACTCTGACTACAAACATACTGTGCTGAATGGAAGGAGCCCTGCTTTAACTTGTTCAACAGAAAAACACTTTCTTTCTGATGCGATGGAGAGCACAGACTTGCAAGAACACACGCACACACACACACACTGCAGTAAATACATGCACAACCACAAACACCACAAGTAAAAGGTTAATAGAACCATTTTGAAATCCTCCCATTTTTATGGGGAATGTGTCAACGTAGCAAAAGAAGTAGAAAGAGCTTTGTATCTCGGCTCTCGTGCTGATGGAATGTAAGAAATGCACTTGCCACAAGTGCAATGCAGAATACATCACATGTGAAAAGAACCCTCTGAATGTCGGTACAACACTTCTGTAGCACGTATATGATTTGATAGCACACTACCTGAATGAATGTACATGCGAATGACTGCCTGTGACTGGGGTGGCTGTAATGGTGACGTCAGGCCAGAATGCAGGAACAAAAACAAAATGTAGTACTGCAGGTGCAAAGGTGCCGTTTATTTTTAAATCACAAAAATAAATACAAATATTCAAACAAAAACACTTGCTCACCGAGAAAAATACTTTAAAACAAAACAAATCTCGAACACACAGGTCAGGCTGGGCAGATCGCTTTCACTGATCCTATGTTTATTTGTTTTTGTTTTTCTTTTCCTTTCCTTTTTCTCCTCGCTCGCTCTCTCTCGTTCACTCCTCTGCACACATACCCCGACTGCAAAGAGCTGCAGGCTTTTATGCAGGTGACCATCTCCTGATTAGCAATAAGTTAAACAATTAATTAACGGGAGATGGCCACCTTCTGCACACGGTTTTTAATGTGGATGGGGCTTCCCATCCACGCTGTAAAACAATAACAAAACAACAAGTCTACGCCATCATACTAAAAACACATAAATTATAATAAAATATCACACACTATACACAGGAGGGGCGCCCCGTGCTAAAATAAATAAACAATACATTCTAAAATACTAATTCAAAACCAATACATTTTACAGCACGGCTTTGCCCTGCCCCCTTTTAATGTGCAGGACTCCTCGCCCCCTTTCCCTGTCACACTGCCATACCACCTCCCCAGACGTTAAACATTACCCATCAAGATATGGGCATTTCCACACTAATGGGGCATGCATGTGCAACACAGAGATTGAAAAATAAAGTTCATGATGTGATGCTCTAGAGTCTCAATGTCATAAAATTCTTAAAGGGAAGATCACTTTTCATGTTGCAAAAATGCTGCAGGCACTTGAAGTTCACACTCCATGCACAGGAACGCTGCAAATAAGGATGGACACAAGGCATGAAAAGAACCCCAAAAATTACAACTGTGTTAAAATGTCATGCATGACTTGTTCTGTCATTTTATTATGAAAAACAGTCAAATGTGGGAGTCCAAGGTATTCGTCATGATGCTTTAATCAAAAGTTTTGTTGCTTGCACACAATAATCAGACACCTGTATCCAAGGCGACTTTGTGAGGGTGTGCCGACTGGCTGATGTTAAACAGGGAGGACGCACAACCAAAAATTCAGTTAAAAGAAACAAATACTTCTGAACAAAAGTAAGCTTGTTCTTTCAACAAAATAACTAATTTACACTGATCCTGGATCAAAACAAAGAAAACCACTGGCCAATAACACAATCCTTCTATATCTGCGCTACCACAGAGGTCAGGTAAAACCTCCAGCCCACCCAGAGCCCCTCAAACTGACCTCTTTGAGACTTTATCTCAGACAGGTTCCTCCCCCAGCAAAACCATTACTGGGCAAATACCCATAATAATTACCCATTAACCCAGATTATTAATATTATTATTATTATTATAATCATTTATCTACTCAATAAGAATGCTTTACTTCACATTAATTTCAATATAAAACTCAATCTTCTCCTTATTAAATTTACCATTATTAAAATAATAGGGTTAAAGAAGATTAACCGTCCCCTCTATAGGGTAAGTGTGGCCCTGAAAGAACAGCACAGCATGAGCCTCACGTGTGCGCTCCCCTTCCCACACAGACAACAGCCTGCCTTCGACAGCAAGCAGACGTGCATCACCTGCACCCCTTAAATCCAATGGGAAGCACCATGTCTATCACTAATTAACAATCTTAAAACTCACACCTCCTGTATGTAGAAGCATTTTCATTAGCAAAGAATACTTAGATACGAGTTCACTTTACCAGAAGAGTGCACCCTGCTACCCAAAATGATACATCGCACTCAAAAAAACAGACAAATACAGATTTCATTCTTATGCCATTCCCCGATTCCTGACAAGCAAATACACACACATTGAATTAACATTCATTTATGGGTAGTTTTATCTGTCCATTTACAAAAAGAAGTTGATCAGTTTTTAGTCTGCAGTTTCATTTTTAACGCTAATGTGGACGGAGAACCACTTTCTGGCTGAGTGATGGAAAAACAGCGTCTCTTACCCAAAGGAAGGCTTAGTTACTTAGAATAAATTGAAAAGAGAGAATTAGACACTATATAGATGGCTTTTTCAGTTAAACAGCCAAGTGCATGCAGATCCCAGGACAGAAAACGTGGAACTAAAGAAATAAATACAAGTCCACAACAATAACAGAACATGAGATTCAGAAATGCAAAATGAATACTGTATTAATGACTTTGAAAAATTACACTAATCATGCAAACAAGGTTAATTACAGATCAGATCAGCTATACTCCCACTGTCAGAGGGAATTCCAGCATGCACAATACTGCAGATCAGATCAGCTATACTCCCACTGTCAGAGGTAATTCCAGCATGCACAATACTGCAGATCAGATCAGCTATACTCCCACTGTCAGAGGGAATTCCAGCATGCACAATACTGCAGATCAGATCAGCTATACTCCCACTGTCAGAGGTAATTCCAGCATGCACAATACTGCAGTCAGACACAGCCGTGGTGACAGTGATAAATACAGTACCCTACTTAATCTGAAAACAAGACTCACCTTACTTCATTATCAAATCATGTAATGGATCATTTTTCAAAGCATTTACATTACTAATAAACCAAACTAACCTGAGCTGGACCGTGACAGAGATGGAAATGTAGCTCTGGACTAGCACTTGAAGCAGGGCCATTACAGCATGCCTCCTTCACATTTACAAATGCACTTGGGTGGAATCCAGCTTCCTCAATTACAACAAGAACAACTCCCATGAACTAATCAGCTGTGTGCGTATCAGAACTTAAACCCAGCGGTGAAATTCTGCCGGTACTCAGTACCGGGACTTATTTTTATGCTGGTACTGGGTACTGGGATTTAATCTGCTTTTCATCCAACTCAGATACATTCCACCCACTCACACAGTCCACTAGAGCACCGTTCCTCAATTACGCTTTCATTCAGCTGCTTGCATTCTGTTTCCTCATACTGCTTCTGTTACTGTTAGCTGCTATTGGCCACCATTAACGTCAGTATAATCACTGCATGCTGATTGGCTGATCTTTCATTCTGATCAGATTTCATTTTGTCACGAGTCTCCTCCCATTTCGCTTTGTGTCAGTGCTCATTCATTGATCAATCAGAGAAGACTTTAGCAATGCAACATGAAAACAGCGGTATGGAGTAATCATCACTAATATGAAGGAATAATTCTTTTCTTTAGTGTGCTGGAGACACTATCTGAAATACTCAAAACAAATTGCTGCATATGAATTTGAAGGCAAAGGTCCACAGTTGATAAATATTAGAAATAATGATCAGAACGTGTTTTGCCTTGCACCAATTTACCACACTGCCAGAATCTGCATGAGTTTCTAAAATGGCAAGTGATGTGTGGGACAGTAGGGATTAACAATAACAAAAAAAACAGGATCAAAGTGAGCTTCAGATCTGGTGCTCGAGTCAGAATCGGGATACAGATGCAGGTGTGCTTCACGCTTTCAAACACGGGCCCATCTTGCAAGGTACACGTTAAACATCGTGAGCAACGTTTTGTTTTGTTGTGATCCTCGTATTTTCTGTTATGGGGACTGTAAAATGAAAACCAAAACAGTGAGGTTCTTTTTCTTTGTACAATGCCCCTTTTCTAAAACATTTTGCAGAGTTTATTTACGTTAAATGTGAGTCTTCACTTGCGTGCACATCTAAACAAAGGCAGAAGTAAATCACAGTAATGACATCACTTTGTGAAAATGTGTCTTTTCCCACTTTGTTTCTTGCACAGAAACCACAATACCAGGGATAAAGTAAAACAAAGTCAACTTTTATACAGTTTCTGCCTGAAAGATCTTTTTCTGGATTAGATCATGGTAATTAATCTACAGACACAACAGAGACGCACACAACACAAATGAAAGAAACAGGGATACGTTCTAATCCAAGGCTATCGTTGTAGCACGGCCAGGTCCTGTTGCAGGCGAGTACCCCGGGTCTGGAAAGTATGGGGATGATCGCTGAGAACACTATGAAGATTAAAGAGGCAAGTACATCACTAGTAGCAGTAAACCCTGTTACAGAACACATTTGAGGGGTGTTTCAGCCCCTAGTGTGCACGGTCTGACTTGCACCTTTTTGTATCACTTTTTTTCATAACAAAGTTGTTTTTCTTATACCATTCTTTATAACATCATCCCTCTTTTAGGATACCTTGAAACAAAACTCCCTCTCTACAGCAGTTACCACATTGTGTAATATTTCTTAATGCTTGTTATTTAAGGTTTAACTGAAGTGTTATATTAGAGTACATGACTGAGTGATACATGCAGAGGGAGTGCATACGAGTACCCTCACTTGTTTGCTGAGAATTTCACCCCTGCTAAAAAACACACCAAATACGAAATGAAATGAAAACCTTTTAATAAATGTTACTGAGTATATGAGAACCAATTCAGTCCAGAGCAAGGTCTGCATGACCGACTTGTTTACCTCTGGAGCGTAGAAAGGTTAAAGTAAAGAATTGGTTACTGTGAATAACTGGTAATCGCAGACGAGCCCAAAGATTCTGCTCAAAGGTGGTGTTTTGTTTCAGCATTCAACAGTTATACTATTGTGGACAGTCCCCAGAACTCACATGGAAAGGTTGCTATACCCCGTAAGAAATACCAACAGAACATGTTTGGTACTCCTCCCATCTGCTAGAGGCAGTGTTGCAGGGGGCAGATTAATGGTTAGACACAGGTGTACCAGATGTACTTCGTGGTCAGACATGATTCGGAGAGCTATACTGAGGCCACAGGTGTGATTTCAAGTTGGGTTTTAAAAAGTCCCCAGGAGGTGACGCCTGAAACTGAACAGGAAGAATACGTTACTTTAGACAGCCATGATATTGCATACCTTTACCAAGCTCTCTACCCTCTGTAGAGCACGCACTGGTTTATACTGCATCATTTGGGAATGCATAGAGATACATCACATCCGATTAGAACACTTTGCTTTGAAAGAACCCCTTCATTGAAATAACTGCGCTCGGAACGATTGCCCACCACTGTAATTGCCAGTTGATCAATATTCAAAAAACAAAACCAATGTTAACTATCCATGCTTGCATAGTGCAAAGAAGCATCACGTGACTCTTTAGAGAAAATTAGAAAACGAACATTGAAGACTCGCATGACTCTTCTTTAGAGTAAATTAGAAAACGAACATTTCATTTCTGAAACGCACTGGAAAGTCATTCATTCTTTCAGACTACTGATTCCAAGGACTTCAAAGTGAACTGTTTTATCCCAATATTTAAGAACAATAACTTAAGCGCTCTAAAAAAAACTGTTTGCAACAGGTAACAAATATTAGCAAAATAACAACGCCGCGTCTACCACATAGGCAGCAAAAACCACAGACAGTACATACCTGCAGTAAACGAGACAATCCATGTGATTAATTTCTTTATCCGATCGGTGTCTTCTGTAATCCTCCCAAAGATCCTTGAGAGCGGTAACAGACAGAATAAAAACCACGGGAGCTAGCGCCAGCTCCGGCTGAAATGCATTGACAATGGGCACAAAGTTGAGCAAAGCGATAAAAACGAAATAGACGTTGGCGAATCTGTGGAACTGCTCGAACAGGTTCTTGGGTAGAAAAGACAGCACGGTGTATTTGGTGGTTTTAATGTGATTGAGTGCATAGTGTCTGTTGGGGTTCTCGTCTCCCTTGGCACCGCTGTACAGCAGATTCGAGTGCACCGTCCTGCTTTTACTCTCTCTTTTGTTTTGCTTTTTCTTCCGTTTCTTAAGTTTGGAACTTTTCACCCCTCCGCTCTCTCCGAACTCTGGCTCCATGCTTCACAGCAAAACTTCAGAAAAAGTGAATTCGTTCCCCTTTCCGCTTACAAAACAACACATACAGTAAGTAATCATGCTGTTGAGGTGTGTTTACAACGAAGAGGGGTAAGGATTTCTCCAGCAACCTTTACTTTCTCACTCGCCATTCTTATTTATCCTCGATTAACGGTGTAATTGGAGCTTGGAAAGTTGTTTCTTCACTTATCTATCCCTTGAGCCGCGTATCCCCTCGTCACCCCTGACGAAACCCGACTCCCAGTCATGCTCCGCCTATCCTTCTCAAAGAAATGTTTTTCGTGTACAGTTGACAAGTCCACTTATAATAATTGGGCTTGTTTTTAAAGAGTCGCCTTACTGTTTTGAGTGTGACGGATTAAGTGATTGACTGCATTTTTAGAATCATCCTATCCCCACCAGTTCATCTAAGAAAAACGAACTACTGTACTAGATAAAAAGGAAACAGTAAGAATGTGTATAAACCCCACTCCCCTCCCTCTGAAATGGATTGGGCTTCTTTTGGCCGGCAGCGCCGCTTTTTTTTTTTCTCGTGAGATTTGGCGTCACTGCCAGGAACACAGTGTCGTTTGCGTCACGCTCATGTTGGGCTTTTTTTTTTCATTACGATTCAGAAAAAAGACATTAACCACCCTCAACAATTTGTCTAACGTAAAATACATATCCGCCATAACCAAATATAATTGTATAAACTACCCCGTCTTTGAGATGTCATTATTATAGTAACTGCAGACACACACATAGAAGGACATCACTGTCACAGAATCAGCTTCATTGAGTAATACTAGGAGTTCTGCTTGCTGGTAGAACTCTAGACTTCATCCACTCACCAGAGGGAGTATAATGGTTCAGAGTGTGTGTAGGTTGTCACTAATCCAGATGACTATATTTAGTTTTCATCACTTAATTTAAAAACCATAGCTGCCAGGTGCCTGCTGTGCCTGGATGACGCTGGCTTGCTGTGAGTGCCAGTCATATACAACTAGGGTGATTTCCCTCTCCAGGGAACAGTCAATTACATCCTTACCACAAACTGCAAGAAACAACGTAGAGCCAAGCCTTTCTCTTTTATATACGCATAATGTAGTCAGATATTGGCAAGCAGCAAGACTAGAGTCTGAGGCAGTGATGTTAGGACCCTCAGTCCTATACAGAGGCGTGAAACACATTTAAAATGCACAGTGCTCATCTATTCAAGTACTACACCTAGGTGCCCAAGGGAGCGTGTCGATTTACAAGACTCACGATCAAGAGTAAAGGGTAAGCAGACAGACACTACTTGCTTTAAAGGCAAGGCACCAATGTCATTGACTGACAGCACGCTTCATAACCCTAGACTGACATGGTCACACACTCAACAGCTATTTGGTACTTCAGAATCTCCCAATAATGCTGGAGCTGGAGTGGATCCTGAAGTAGACTGGGGATGAGTTCATTACCCTGCCCTTACCTCTGCATCACAGAATGGTCTTCATCACTTCAATACATTTTCATCTAGGAATCCTGTGATTCCTACTTCCTGCTTTATGGCATTCAAATAAAATAAAATAAAAAAAAAAAAAAAAAAAAAAAAACTGGTATGGCTTTTTTTTTGTAATACCCAGTTTCCCAAAAAAATGAGAAATAACCTGTGTTTTTATAAGACACACAACACGGGGTGGAATAAGCCTGACATAATATGATGAGGAGAATAATGAAACAAGAGAAATAAGAAACAAGAGAAGTATGAAACAAGAGAAATATGACGGCAGGACCGGCTGCATTATTTCAGAACATTAATTAATGTTTTAGTGCTGTACACCAGTACCAGAGGAGATAGGTACAGAGAGGAAGTGAGCAGCACAGTGACTTGTGAAAGCAGGGCTCCAGTGGAGACAGGTACAGAGAGCAAGTGAAGTTCAGCACAGTGACTTGTGAAAGGTACAGAGAGCAAGTGAAGTTCAGCACAGTGACTTGTGAAAGCAGGGCTCCAGAGGAGACAGGTACAGAGAGCAAGTAAAGTTCAGCACAGTGACTTGTGAAAGCAAGGCTCCAGAGGAGACAGGTACAGAGAGCAAGTGAAGTTCAGCACGGTGACTTGTGAAAGCAGAGCTCCAGAAGAGACAGGTACAGAGAGCAGGTGAAGTTCAGCACAGTGACTTGTGAAAGCAGGGCTCCAGAGGAGACAGGTACAGAGAGCAAGTGAAGTTCAGCACAGTGACTTGTGAAAGCAGGGCTCCAGAAGAGACAGGTACAGAGAGCAAGTGAAGTTCAGCACAGTGACTTGTGAAAGCAGGGCTCCAGAGGAGACAGGTACAGAGAGCAAGTGAAGTTCAGCACAGGGACTTGTGAAAGCAGGGCTCCAGAGGAGACAGGTACAGAGAGCAAGTGAGCAGCACAGTGACTTGTGAAAGCAGGGCTCCAGAGGAGATAGGTACAGAGAGCAAGTTCAGCACAGCCTCTTTCCTTCCAACTTAATATCTAAAAAAATATCTTCAAAAGATCTAACCTGGTCAACATGGAGAATATAAAGAGAATACCCTGGGGTGTATCCAAATAGGAAGCTCGAATATACCCCAGGGCATTACAATCGCCCCATCCAATGTTAGTATAGAATCAGTAGAAGGTGGTTCTCACAAGCTAGAAGGATTTCTAATGTTCTGGTATAGAATCAGTAGAAGGTGGCTCTCACAAGCTAGAAGGATTTCTAATGTTCCGGTGTAGAATCAGTAGAAGGTGGCTCTCACAAGCTAGAAGGATTCCTAATGTTCTGGTATAGAATCAGTAGAAGGTGGCTCTCACAAGCTAGAAGGATTTCTAATGTTCTGGTATAGAATCAGTAGAAGGTGGCTCTCACAAGCTAGAAGGATTTCTAATGTTCTGGTATAGAATCAGTAGAAGGTGGCTCTCACAAGCTAGAAGGATTTCTAATGTTCTGGTATAGAATCAGTAGAAGGTGGCTCTCACAAGCTAGAAGGATTTCTAATGTTCTGGTATAGAATCAGTAGAAGGTGGCTCTCACAAGCTAGAAGGATTTCTAATGTTCTGGTATAGAATCAGTAGAAGGTGGCTCTCACAAGCTAGAAGGATTTCTAATGTTCTGGTATAGAATCAGTAGAAGGTGGCTCTCACAAGCTAGAAGGATTTCTAATGTTCTGGTATAGAATCAGTAGAAGGTGGCTCTCACAAGCTAGAAGGATTTCTAATGTTCTGGTATAGAATCAGTAGAAGGTGGCTCTCACAAGCTAGAAGGATTTCTAATGTTCTGGTATAGAATCAGTAGAAGGTGGCTCTCACAAGCTAGAAGGATTTCCAATGTTCCGGTGTAGAATCAGTAGAAGGTGGCTCTCACAAGCTAGAAGGATTTCTAATGTTCTGGTATAGAATCGGTAGAAGGTGGCTCTCACAAGCTAGAAGGATTTCTAATGTTCTGGTATAGAATCAGTAGAAGGTGGCTCTCACAAGCTAGAAGGATTTCTAATGTTCTGGTATAGAATCAGTAGAAGGTGGCTCTCACAAGCGAGAAGGATTTTCAATGTTCCGGTATAGAATCAGAGAAGGTGGCTCTCACAAGCTAGAAGGCAGCTGCTGTAAAGCATTCACTGTATGAAGGAAGGTAGTAAAAAAGTAGAAGAAAACAAGTGATCCATAGCCTTGCCTTTCCTTCTAACGAAAGCAGCTCAACTGAATACTACTATTGCTTTGTAATTGAATGCATTTATTAGTCATGGTTTGGAAGGGAGTAATCCACGTCATTTTTCCAGCCATTTCTCACAAGATATCTCTACTGAATGAAGGCATTTTAGATTCACTAGCCAATCGTAAGCCTAATCTCCATCAAGAATGGTCAAATACAATTAGGCCTTGCAGTTACTGGCATGCTAATGCTTTATGAACACTGCCCCCAGTGGATGTAAGAAGCACTGCACTTGTTCTATGTGGTTCGCCTTCCTGATATGTTTCTAACATACAGTACTAGTGCAGAGTGTTGCAGGGGGGACAGGTTAATGGTTACACTCTGATATGTTTCTAACATACAGTACTAATGCAGCGTGTTGCAGGGGGACAGGTTAATGGTTACACTCTGATATGTTTCTAACATACAGTACTAGTGCAGAGTGTTGCAGGAGGCACAGGTTAATGGTTACACTTTGGTGTACCACCTGTACTCCAGGAGTTGTAAGGGTGCTTTGTATGGATCCTGTGATTATAAATTGACCACCACTAAACCACACATGCCAGACTGAATGCCCTGCCTATGCATGTAGCTCCAAACAGCTGCTATCCACTGAAGACTTGTACTGGAGTTACTGTACTTGTAATCCACTTCGGTGCATTTTAAATGGTAATTAGGATGAGGATTTTAATCAGCTTAGCAGAGGATCAATAGGGACTTTCTGAAGACTGGATACAAGCCAAAATTGAAAGACCAACGATACTGTGGACTTTATCTAGAAAAGCACTTTATTAATTATAACAAATATCAGAATCACATTGAGATTTAAAACAAGCAAGAAGCCTCAAGTGAATTCTCTTTGCCCTTGATATTGAGATGAGCGTCTCGTTTCTGAGTAATTTATAGCGTTCATTTGTTTTTGCTCTTGCTGTACTATTATCATGTGCACCAAATCATTCGCTTCAGAAGACGTGGCTGCTGCCACTAATCACGCATCTCATTAGAATGTCACAAACCACTCCACATAAAGGGCATGTGCAGAAATGGGATGTGCTTTGAATTGAAATGGGATGTGCTTTGAATTGAAATGGAATGTGTTTTGAATTGAAATGGGATGTGCTTTGAATTGAAATGGGATGTGCTTTGAATTGAAATGGGATGTGCTTTGAATTGAAGCGGGATGTGCTTTGAATTGAAATGGGATGTGTTTTGAATTGAAACGGGATGTGCTTTGAATTGAAACGGGATGTGTTTTGAATTGAAACGGGATGTGTTTTGAATTGAAACGGGATGTGCTTTGAATTGAAATGGGATGTGCTTTGAATTGAAATAGGATGTGCTTTGAATTGAAACGGGATGTGTTTTGAATTGAAATGGGATGTGCTTTGAATTGAAATGGGATGTGTTTTGAATTGAAACGGGATGTGCTTTGAATTGAAACGGGATGTGCTTTGAATTGAAATGGGATGTGTTTTGAATTGAAACGGGATGTGCTTTGAATTGAAATGGGATGTGTTTTGAATTGAAATGGGATGTGCTTTGAATTGAAATGGGATGTGCTTTGAATTGAAATGGAATGTGCTCTGAATTGAAATGGGATGTGCTTTGAATTGAAATGGGATGTGCTTTGAATTGAAATGGGATGTGCTTTGAATTGAAACGGGATGTGTTTTGAATTGAAATGGGATGTGCTTTGAATTGAAACGGGATGTGCTTTGAATTGAAACGGGATGTGCTTTGAATTGAAATGGGATGTGCTTTGAATTGAAATGGAATGTGCTCTGAATTGAAATGGGATGTGCTTTGAATTGAAATGGAATGTGCTTTGAATTGAAATGGGATGTGCTTTGAATTGAAATAGCATGTGCTTTGAATTGAAATGGGATGTGCTTTGAATTGAAATGGGATGTGCTTTGAATTGAAATGGGATGTGTTTTGAATTGAAATGGGAATTGCTTTGAATTGAAATGGCATGTGCTTTGAATTGAAATGGGATGTGCTTTGAATTGAAATGGGATGTGCTTTGAATTGAAATGGGATGTGCTTTGAATTGAAATGGAATGTGCTTTGAATTGAAATGGGATGTGCTTTGAATTGAAATAGCATGTGCTTTGAATTGAAATGGGATGTGCTTTGAATTGAAATGGGATGTGTTTTGAATTGAAATGGGAATTGCTTTGAATTGAAATGGCATGTGCTTTGAATTGAAATGGGATGTGCTTTGAATTGAAATGGGATGTGCTTTGAATTGAAATGGGATGTGCTTTGAATTGAAATGGGATGTGCTTTGAATTGAAATGGGATGTGCTTTGAATTGAAATAGCATGTGCTTTGAATTGAAATAGCATGTGCTTTGAATTGAAATGGGATGTGCTTTGAATTGAAATAGCATGTGCTTTGAATTGAAATGGGATGTGCTTTGAATTGAAATGGGATGTGCTTTGAATTGAAATGAGATGTGCTTTGAATTGAAATGGGATGTGCTTTGAATTGAAAGCTGGATTCATGAGTTCAGGTTAAAAGAGATTGAGTTGCTGTTCAATGCTACAGTGTGAAAACTGGATGCAAGATGAAATAGAGTATCAGGGTTGTATGCCACGTACACAAACATGCACAGACAATGGATGATGTGGAAATTCTGCTTGAGGCTTTTATCCTAATTAATCCTAACATTTTTTTTTAAATGAGAGAAAGACCTGACAAATATGAATAAAGGAAATGCTACGGTATACCTGCTTCCTGTTGAAAGCCACAATCCCCTTGAAATCAGATGAGTGCACTCTAACTGCAAAGAACCAAATAAACCGGTCCCTACAAATCCAGCTTCAAACCCAGCTTCAGGTGAGATGCAAAGAGGTTCAGAGCTCTATAACCAGGAATGTGGATGAGCAGGGCTCTTCTGCATAGTGGTTAAGATGCTTCAGACGTGTTTATTTACCTGCAGGCAGATAATACAACTTCAGACCCTCAGACAATAGCAATCTGTAAGAGGAACAAGATGCCTTCTTTCATGTTGTATTTTCTGGAAGTTCTTCTATAGGGTTCTTGGCATGTCACAAGCACATGGGCATCGCTCTCAACCCTTAGAAACACTGGCTGACAACACCCAGCAAACACAACTTTCTTTTAGCTTCTAAATACAGACACATAAAAACCAATCACCTGCAACTGAATGAACAAAAACAACCCAGCCTCTTGTATTGGTTATTATATTTTACACCCAAGTTTCCAACCCATTTTGAAAGCCCAATCTGACAGTCACCTCTTAGTAAGATTGTTTTTACTTTCGAAAATATTAACCCAGTAATCCTTTTACAATCATGGGTATTATAATACACTCTTATTGGTTTTTAAGACAAGAAATTATAAACAAATGCAAAGATATTTGGGATCCACCTACTTTTACATGCATGATCTATGTAAATTCATGACTGTTTTATCCCCACCTTCATAGATTGTCACAATATGTTGAAAGTTATAATATTGGCCACTACTGCTACTGTATGTATTATTCTTTTGGCTAGTTTTGTGGTCTTGGGCTGTCCTTTTGCATATGCCTTTAGCGAGCATTCATTAAATAGAATAGGCAATTCAGGCATTAAAGAACTAATGCTAATGCATCTTGCAGTTTCTCTTGTGAATATAACAATTGATGTATTCAGGTCTGCAGAGTTCATCTCACAGAATGAACACTTACCCAGTGCCTCTGCAGAAGTATAGTATAGTATAGCATAGTATAGTATTGTATAGTATTATATTGTATAGTATGCCTACTGTAGGTGCAGCAGAAAACAAGTGATCTGAAAATGGTGCCTACATCAGAGCAACTCAGATGTGGAATCAATCTGGAACTGTCAACATGGGATTTTCAATTGAGCACATGTCCTGTAGATATTTAAAGTACTTTTACACATTTTCTTAATGTTGGGCCACAATTTCAACTCATGGGTCAAAAGGTATCCCAAAAAGCTGAACTACTGCTGAAATTCTGTGCAGGTTCTACAGGAGGTGAAGAAGAGCTTGGTGCTGGAGCCTTGCTTTCTTTGTGGCATCACGTCTGTGAGTGAGACACCTGGGTGGGCATTTCTGACACTTTTACAACTTTTACAAGAGTTACAACAAAAACAGCTGAATGAGAGTGAGGGCCTCCGTGTGTCACGGGAGGATCAGGAGCAGGGTTACTATCACTGCCAATCAAAGGGAGTGGACTTGCAATGTGGAGATGCTCTGGTACAAAGGGAGTGGGCTTGCAATGTAGAGATGCTCTGGTTCAAAGGGAATGGACTTGCAATGTGGAGATGCTCTAGTTTAAAGGGAATGGACTTACTTGCAATGTGGAGATGCCCTGGTTCAAAGGGAATGGACTTGCTTGCAATGTGGAGATGCCCTGGTTCAAAGGGAATGGACTTGCAATGTAGAGATGCCCTGGTTCAAAGGGAATGGACTTGCAATGCAGAGATGCCCTGGTTCAAAGGGAATGGACTTGCAATGTAGAGATGCCCTGGTTCAAAGGGAATGGACTTGCAATGCAGAGATGCCCTGGTTCAAAGGGAATGGACTTGCAATGTGGCGATGCTCTAGTTCAAAGGGAATGGACTTGCTTGCAATGTGGAGATGCTCTGGTTCAAAATGAATGGACTTGCTTGCAATGTGGAGATGCTCTGGTTCAAAGGGAATGAACTTGCTTGCAATGTGGAGATGCCCTGGTTCAAAGGGAATGGACTTGTTTGCAATGCGGAGATGTTCTGGTTCAAAGGGAATGGACTTGCTTGCAATGTGGAGATGCTCTGGTTCAAAATGAATGGACTTGCAATGTGGAGATGCTCTGGTTCAAAGGGAATGGACTTGCTTGCAATGTGGAGATGCTCTGGTTCAAAGGGAATGGACTTGCAATGCGGAGATGCCCTGGTTCAAAGGGAATGGACTTGCTTGCAATGTGGAGATGCCCTGGTTCAAAGGGAATGGACTTGCTTGCAATGTGGAGATGCCCTGGTTCAAAGGGAATGGACTTGCTTGCAATGTGGAGATGCTCTGGTACAAAGGGAATGGACTTGCTTGCAATGTGGAGATGCTCTGGTACAAAGGGAATGGACTTGCTTGCAATGTGGAGATGCTCTGGTACAAAGGGAATGGACTTGCTTGCAATGTGGAGATGCTCTGGTACAAAGGGAATGGACTTGCTTGCAATGTGGAGATGCTCTTGTTCAAAGGGAATGGACTTGCTTGCAATGTGGAGATGCTCTGGCACTCTCTCATTGATTTACAGGACAACAGCTGGAAGGAATTGCTGACAATCCCATGAAACTTAGCTGATATCACTTTATGTTTTATTCCAAATGGCTGATATCTTTAAAACATTGTATTTTACAGCACATTTGAAAGGATTGTAGATACATGCTATACCACTTTAAGACTTTTAGTGATGCTGACACACACACATTATATCCCATTTCTTACAATAAACTGGTAAAGGCTGCAGTCGTTGCTGTTGCTCTGTGATACTTCAGAAGATTTCTTAAACTGAAACACTGACATTTACATTTTACAAGTGATCCACGTGATTAATGTGAGAAGTTTTTTTCTCATTCCTCACAAACTTTATTTAAAAATATGCATTTTTTTAATTTTGTTTTTTTTGACACTTTCTTTGTAAATCAAACTGTCAAGCTCTTTATTTGATTTTGATGAGGTGTACCAACTGCCCTCTAGTGGTAAAGTAGCAGAATGCTCCAATGTGTCAGCTCTGTTACAGAACGATCACAGGTTTCAGCACTACAGTGATTCAGCGGGTAAGAGGGATACTTTTTACACTCACTAACCCTAGTGAGAAGTTTAGTTATGTGATACTGCTGTATGTGCACGTCATCTGTTGCTCCACTGAAGAAAACAGAAAGTACACTTTTAATCGAAAACCAGCATGAGCCCGGTGGAAGCATCATGAGCCCGGTGGAAGCAGAATGAGCCCAGTGGAAGCAGAATGAGCCCAGTGGAAGCAGAATGAGCCCGGTGGAAGCAGAATGAGCCCAGTGGAAGCATCATGAGCCCAGTGGAAGCATCATGAGCCCAGTGGAAGCAGCATGAGCCCAGTGGAAGCATCATGAGCCCAGTGGAAGCATGAGCCCAGTGGAAGCATCATGAGCCCAGTGGAAGCATCATGAGCCCAGTGGAAGCATCATGAGCCCAGTGGAAGCATCATGAGCCCAGTGGAAGCAGAATGAGCCCAGTGGAAGCAGCATGAGCCCAGTGGAAGCAACATGAGCCCAGTGGAAGCATCATGAGCCCGGTGGAAGCAGAATGAGCCCAGTGGAAGCAGAATGAGCCTAGTGGAAGCAACATGAGCCCAGTGGAAACAGCACAAGCACAGTGGAAGCATCATGAGTGCAATAGAAGCAGCATGAGCCCACAGCAAACCTCCATTTACTGACTGGCCGCTCACCCGAGCACAGCAAACCCCCATTTACAGACTGGCCGCCCACCCGAGCACAGCAAACCCCCATTTACAGACTGGCCGCTCACCCGAGCACAGCAAACCCCCATTTACAGACTGGCCGCTTGCCCGAGCACAGCAAACCCCCATTTACAGACTGGCCGCTCGCCCGAGCACAGCAAACCCCCATTTACAGATTGGCCGCCCACCCAAGCACAGCAAACCCCCATTTACAGACTGGCCGCTCACCCGAGCACAGCAAACCCCCATTTACAGACTGGCCGCTCGCCCGAGCACAGCAAACCGCAATTTACAGACTGGCCGCTCGCCTGAGCACAGCAAACCCCCATTTACAGACTGG
Source organism: Polyodon spathula (assembly GCF_017654505.1). NCBI lineage: Eukaryota > Metazoa > Chordata > Actinopteri > Acipenseriformes > Polyodontidae > Polyodon > Polyodon spathula. The sequence goes on along the minus strand of NC_054542.1, from coordinate 51,046,598 downwards.
CTGCTCACCCGAGCACAGCAAACCCCCATTTACAGACTGACTGCTCACCCGAGCACAGCACCGCAGCATTCATAATCTATTTTGAAGTTCAGAAATATATTTATTACAATATTAATTTGAAGTGTAGGTGAGGTTCTACTGTATACAATTCCTATAGAAGTCTTAGAATGGATGAGAAGTCACACAAGTAACCTGGAATAAATCGTCTCCCATGAGAATGAAGCTCCTTAGCTGTTGCTCCATGCAGGCACCGGCCCTTCTATTGTGCTGCTCCATGCAGGAGTGGGTCCTTCTATTCTGCTCCATGCAGGCACCGGCCCTTCTATTCTGCTCCATGCAGGAGGGGGTCCTTCTATTCTGCTCCATGCAGGCACCGGCCCTTCTATTCTGCTCCATGCAGGCACCGGCCCTTTTATTCTGCTCCATGCAGGCGCCGGCCCTTCTATTCTGCTGTATGCAGGCGCCGGCCCTTCTATTCTGCTCCATGCAGGAGCAGGCCCCTCTATTCTGCTGTATGCAGGCGCCGGCCCTTCTATTCTGCTCCATGCAGGAGCAGGCCCCTCTATTCTGCTGCAGGCGCCCAACTATCATCACGACACTTTATTATTTCATAGAGACATTATTATCAGGGTCCATCATAATAACACTTTACACTTAAAATAAAAGCTATTGCAATTGCATCCAGATTAACGATCTAATTGAAAAGGCTGTAGAACATTGGCAGACCCATGTCTGCCTTGTAAAGATATTATGACCCTACATTTGGAATTGAAGTCCTACGAGATTTATCATTACCATTTATTATGATGCTGATAACTGCTATTCTGAATGATACAGTGTATAAATGTAGTTCATTTAAAACATAACCTTTTGAAATGTGGATCACATCAACACAACCTCACTTACTTCTTCAGAAGCGCTCCACAATATTTTAATTTTACACATTATAAAGAAAGATGCACGTTTTCAGAACAACCGTCAGCGTGAATTAAGAAATGTAAAAAGAACTGCCAATAAAAATGGAAGAAATAATATATATTTATTAAACACAGGGCACTTGTCAGTTAGGCTTCATGATTACAAGAACATAAGAACATAAGAAAGTTTACAAACGAGAGGAGGTCATTCGGCCCATCTTGCTTGTTTGGTTGTTAGTAGCTTATTGATCCCAGAATCTCATCAAGCAGCTTCTTGTAAAATCCCAGGGTGCCAGCTTCAACAACATTATGACTCAATCACCTACTTTATATTGAGATTTAAGGGTTGATTAACTAATTATCTGCACAAGCTACCTTCAATCGATTAGTAATGTCCTAATTGATTAACAAAGGGTAAATATAATACATTCGAAGCCTCAGAACTTTCATCCATCAATCAGGAAGCTGCCTTGCAGGACACCACCACACTGCAGAAAGTTCAGGTAGAACAGCAATTCCAAACACAAGAACAAAGTCCCTTACCTTTCAGATGAACTGCATTGATGAAACAGCAATGCTTGTGCAGGTATGGAGCTTTTTAATGTAGAGATTCTTGTTGTTTTGTGTAGATTATTACAATTCCACAACATATGGGCCTAATGAGGTATGCGGTTCCATCTGTTAATTGCTCATTCACATGAAGAATCAATTGAAAGAATGTGCCAGGATGAAAAGCCTTATTGAGAATATGTGTTGAGCCCCCTGAGATTTACTGCTGCTACGTGCTTCCTGAACAATCACATCTCATTACATTTCACTGTGCTTTTAACACACATCTGTATAGCTTTATATGGATCTGTGTGGAGAAATCTGCCATTCTGAAGTAGAAGAGAATACGAAGTATTCCCACAGAAAGTCAAGCCGCTGAACATTTTGAGCTTGCCTTGCACTTATTCATGAAAAGATGGTTCTTTAAGCTTTCATTCAGAGTGACTGAATGATTTGTTGTTTCATTAACTCCAATACCAGTTAGGACTTCTTGGTTCTAATATGTAATAGAGCAGCGTGTCAGAAAAGATGAATAGAAATGATTCCACACACACAGGTATTTTGTATTACAAATAAATGAGTTTTAAGCTAAAAGTAAATTAGCAGAGGGCTATATAAATGCACAATGCATGCAAATCAATTCTGTACACAAACGAGGGAGGCTTGCATTCAAACACATTTACAGGGACCCTATAGATCACTCTTTCTTGCTTTTCAAAGAAAAACTGGGGGTTGTAAATTTAATTCTTGCAAATTCTGAAAAAGCCAGCTTGCAACAATTTCGTGCATCAGTTTCTCTTGAGTGGAGAGCTTGTAGTTGTCTTAAATATTTTAGAGAATGCTATAAAAGTGTCAGGTGTGAGTTTTTATTCTGCATTGTCTTCTTTTTATTTAAAGGTTGGTTTGGGTATTGTATTCGTATGTAATTCATCTATTAGATTGCGCTATTCCTTAGCAAGTGATATGTGATGTTAATGCAATGGCACTACAATTGGTCAAAGGCAGCAGCTATGGGGTGAGTCACTGAGCAGATTCATATCAGAATATGTTTGTGTCTAATTTGTTAACATTAAAACAGCACACTGGGTTGCTAGTGAATTGTGAACGCATACACTGTGACTCAATAACCACATAAACATTCAGAGGAAAAGAAACATTCTAAAATGAGTGACATAATTACAGTGTTATTATGCATAGTTCCAATGTACTTCATGTGTCATTGCTTTGCATGATATAACCCTAATCTCTAACTCTAACCCGAACCCCTTTCTGACATACATATATACAGTATACATACTGGAACATGAAGATTTCTGTTAATGGTATACAATGTGTATTCAATCCAGTTCAGGGTTATCTTGGAGAGGTTAAACTGTACACAATAACAGGTATCTTCCATGTTTGTAAACAATTATTGCCTGGGAGTCTTAGAAGGCCTGTCCTTCAGCAGCAAGGTTTGTTATGGCAGGTTACCATGGCAACTTTTTTCACAGGACAAAATGCCTGAACTGTCTCTTAGACCCACTCTTGGAAAGAAGAGTATAACAACAGTGCAGGTTCTGGTTTAATTTTTTAAAATACAAATTTAGAACAAATATGTGAAATCAAGGCATTGTTATAGTGAAGGTGAATGCTCTGTTTGTATTGTTATAGTGAAGGTGAATGCTCAGCCTATATTGTTATAGTGAAGGTGAATGCTCAGCCTGTATTGTTATAGTGAAGGTGAATGCTCAGTCTGTATTGTTATAGTGAAGGTGAATGCTCAGCCTGTATTGTTATAGTGAAGGTGAATGCTCAGCCTGTATTGTTATAGTGAAGGTGAATGCTCAGCCTGTATTGTTATAGTGAAGGTGAATGCTCAGCCTGTATTGTTATAGTGAAGGTGAATGCTCAGCCTGTATTGTTATAGTGAAGGTGAATGCTCAGCCTGTATTGTTATAGTGAAGGTGAATGCTCAGTTTGTATTGTTATAGTGAAGGTGAATGCTCAGCCTGTATTGTTATAGTGAAGGTGAATGCTCAGTTTGTATTGTTATAGTGAAGGTGAATGCTCAGCCTGTATTGTTATAGTGAAGGTGAATGCTCAGCCTGTATTGTTATAGTGAAGGTGAATGCTCAGCCTGTATTGTTATAGTGAAGGTGAATGCTCAGCCTGTATTGTTATAGTGAAGGTGAATGCTCAGCCTGTATTGTTATAGTGAAGGTGAATGCTCAGCCTGTATTGTTATAGTGAAGGTGAATGCTCAGCCTGTATTGTTATAGTGAAGGTGAATGCTCAGCCTGTATTGTTATAGTGAAGGTGAATGCTCAGCCTGTATTGTTATAGTGAAGGTGAATGCTCAGCCTGTATTGTTATAGTGAAGGTGAATGCTCAGCCTGTATTGTTATAGTGAAGGTGAATGCTCAGCCTGTATTGTTATAGTGAAGGTGAATGCTCAGCCTGTATTGTTATAGTGAAGGTGAATGCTCAGCCTGTATTGTTATAGTGAAGGTGAATGCTCAGCCTGTATTGTTATAGTGAAGGTGAATGCTCAGCCTGTATTGTTATAGTGAAGGTGAATGCTCAGCCTGTATTGTTATAGTGAAGGTGAATGCTCAGCATGTATTGTTATAGTGAAGGTGAATGCTCAGCCTGTATTGTTATAGTGAAGGTGAATGCTCAGCCTGTATTGTTATAGTGAAGGTGAATGCTCAGCCTGTATTGTTATAGTGAAGGTGAATGCCCAGCATGTATTGTTATAGTGAAGGTGAATGCTCAGCCTGTATTGTTATAGTGAAGGTGAATGCTCAGCCTGTATTGTTATAGTGAAGGTGAATGCTCAGCCTGTATTGTTATAGTGAAGGTGAATGCTCAGCCTGTATTGTTATAGTGAAGGTGAATGCTCAGCCTGTATTGTTATAGTGAAGGTGAATGCTCAGCCTGTATTGTTATAGTGAAGGTGAATGCTCAGCCTGTATTGTTATAGTGAAGGTGAATGCTCAGCCTGTATTGTTATAGTGAAGGTGAATGCTCAGCCTGTATTGTTATAGTGAAGGTGAATGCTCAGCCTGTATTGTTATAGTGAAGGTGAATGCTCAGCCTGTATTGTTATAGTGAAGGTGAATGCTCAGCCTGTATTGTTATAGTGAAGGTGAATGCTCAGCCTGTATTGTTATAGTGAAGGTGAATGCTCAGCCTGTATTGTTATAGTGAAGGTGAATGCTCAGCCTGTATTGTTATAGTGAAGGTGAATGCTCAGCCTGTATTGTTATAGTGAAGGTGAATGCTCAGCCTGTATTGTTATAGTGAAGGTGAATGCTCAGCCTGTATTGTTATAGTGAAGGTGAATGCTCAGCCTGTATTGTTATAGTGAAGGTGAATGCTCAGCCTGTATTGTTATAGTGAAGGTGAATGCTCAGCCTGTATTGTTATAGTGAAGGTGAATGCTCAGTTTGTATTGTTATAGTGAAGGTGAATGCTCAGCCTGTATTGTTATAGTGAAGGTGAATGCTCAGCCTGTATTGTTATAGTGAAGGTGAATGCTCAGCCTGTATTGTTATAGTGAAGGTGAATGCTCAGCCTGTATTGTTATAGTGAAGGTGAATGCTCAGCCTGTATTGTTATAGTGAAGGTGAATGCTCAGCCTGTATTGTTATAGTGAAGGTGAATGCTCAGCTCTGTATTGTTATAGTGAAGGTGATGCTCAGCCTGTATTGTTATAGTGAAGGTGAATGCTCAGTTTGTATTGTTATAGTGAAGGTGAATGCTCAGCCTGTATTGTTATAGTGAAGGTGAATGCTCAGCCTGTATTGTTATAGTGAAGGTGAATGCTCAGCCTGTATTGTTATAGTGAAGGTGAATGCTCAGCCTGTATTGTTATAGTGAAGGTGAATGCTCAGCCTGTATTGTTATAGTGAAGGTGAATGCTCAGCCTGTATTGTTATAGTGAAGGTGAATGCTCAGCCTGTATTGTTATAGTGAAGGTGAATGCTCAGCCTGTATTGTTATAGTGAAGGTGAATGCTCAGCCTGTATTGTTATAGTGAAGGTGAATGCTCAGCCTGTATTGTTATAGTGAAGGTGAATGCTCAGCCTGTATTGTTATAGTGAAGGTGAATGCTCAGCCTGTATTGTTATAGTGAAGGTGAATGCTCAGCCTGTATTGTTATAGTGAAGGTGAATGCTCAGCCTGTATTGTTATAGTGAAGGTGAATGCTCAGCCTGTATTGTTATAGTGAAGGTGAATGCTCAGCCTGTATTGTTATAGTGAAGGTGAATGCTCAGCCTGTATTGTTATAGTGAAGGTGAATGCTCAGCCTGTATTGTTATAGTGAAGGTGAATGCTCAGCCTGTATTGTTATAGTGAAGGTGAATGCTCAGCCTGTATTGTTATAGTGAAGGTGAATGCTCAGCCTGTATTGTTATAGTGAAGGTGAATGCTCAGCCTGTATTGTTATAGTGAAGGTGAATGCTCAGCCTGTATTGTTATAGTGAAGGTGAATGCTCAGTTTGTATTGTTATAGTGAAGGTGAATGCTCAGCCTGTATTGTTATAGTGAAGGTGAATGCTCAGCCTGTATTGTTATAGTGAAGGTGAATGCTCAGCCTGTATTGTTATAGTGAAGGTGAATGCTCAGCCTGTATTGTTATAGTGAAGGTGAATGCTCAGCCTGTATTGTTATAGTGAAGGTGAATATGTATTGTTATAGTGAAGGTGAATGCTCAGCCTGTATTGTTATAGTGAAGGTGAATGCTCAGCCTGTATTGTTATAGTGAAGGTGAATGCTCAGCCTGTATTGTTATAGTGAAGGTGAATGCTCAGCCTGTATTGTTATAGTGAAGGTGAATGCTCAGCCTGTATTGTTATAGTGAAGGTGAATGCTCAGCCTGTATATAGTGAAGGTGAATGCTCAGCCTGTATTGTTATAGTGAAGGTGAATGCTCAGCCTGTATTGTTATAGTGAAGGTGAATGCTCAATGCCTGTATTGTTATAGTGAAGGTGAATGCTCAGCCTGTATTGTATTGTTATAGTGAAGGTGAATGCTCAGTTTGTATTGTTATAGTGAAGGTGAATGCTCAGCCTGTATTGTTATAGTGAAGGTGAATGCTCAGCCTGTATTGTTATAGTGAAGGTGAATGCTCAGCCTGTATTGTTATAGTGAAGGTGAATGCTCAGCCTGTATTGTTATAGTGAAGGTGAATGCTCAGTTTGTATTGTTATAGTGAAGGTGAATGCTCAGCCTGTATTGTTATAGTGAAGGTGAATGCTCAGTTTGTATTGTTATAGTGAAGGTGAATGCTCAGCCTGTATTGTTATAGTGAAGGTGAATGCTCAGCATTGTTATAGTGAAGGTGAATGCTCAGCCTGTATTGTTATAGTGAAGGTGAATGCTTAGCCTGTATTGTTATAGTGAAGGTGAATGCTCAGCCTGTATTGTTATAGTGAAGGTGAATGCTCAGCCTGTATTGTTATAGTGAAGGTGAATGCTCAGCCTGTATTGTTATAGTGAAGGTGAATGCTCAGCCTGTATTGTTATAGTGAAGGTGAATGCTCAGCCTGTATTGTTATAGTGAAGGTGAATGCTCAGCCTGTATTGTTATAGTGAAGGTGAATGCTCATATTGTTATAGTGAAGGTGAATGCTCAGCCTGTATTGTTATAGTGAAGGTGAATGCTCAGCCTGTATTGTTATAGTGAAGGTGAATGCTCAGCCTGTATTGTTATAGTGAAGGTGAATGCTCAGCCTGTATTGTTATAGTGAAGGTGAATAGTTTAGTGTGAAGGTGAATGCTCAGCCTGTATTGTTATAGTGAAGGTGAATGCTCAGCCTGTATTGTTATAGTGAAGGTGAATGCTCAGCCTGTATTGTTATAGTGAAGGTGAATGCTCAGCCTGTATTGTTATAGTGAAGGTGAATGCTCAGCCTGTATTGTTATAGTGAAGGTGAATGCTCAGCCTGTATTGTTATAGTGAAGGTGAATGCTCAGCCTGTATTGTTATAGTGAAGGTGAATGCTCAGCCTGTATTGTTATAGTGAAGGTGAATGCTCAGCCTGTATTGTTATAGTGAAGGTGAATGCTCAGCCTGTATTGTTATAGTGAAGGTGAATGCTCAGCCTGTATTGTTATAGTGAAGGTGAATGCTCAGCCTGTATTGTTATAGTGAAGGTGAATGCTCAGCCTGTATTGTTATAGTGAAGGTGAATGCTCAGCCTGTATTGTTATAGTGAAGGTGAATGCTCAGCCTGTATTGTTATAGTGAAGGTGAATGCTCAGCCTGTATTGTTATAGTGAAGGTGAATGCTCAGCCTGTATTGTTATAGTGAAGGTGAATGCTCAGCCTGTATTGTTATAGTGAAGGTGAATGCTCAGTTTGTATTGTTATAGTGAAGGTGAATGCTCAGCCTGTATTGTTATAGTGAAGGTGAATGCTCAGCCTGTATTGTTATAGTGAAGGTGAATGCTCAGCCTGTATTGTTATAGTGAAGGTGAATGCTCAGCCTGTATTGTTATAGTGAAGGTGAATGCTCAGCCTGTATTGTTATAGTGAAGGTGAATGCTCAGCCTGTATTGTTATAGTGAAGGTGAATGCTCAGCCTGTATTGTTATAGTGAAGGTGAATGCTCAGCCTGTATTGTTATAGTGAAGGTGAATGCTCAGCCTGTATTGTTATAGTGAAGGTGAATGCTCAGCCTGTATTGTTATAGTGAAGGTGAATGCTCAGCCTGTATTGTTATAGTGAAGGTGAATGCTCAGCCTGTATTGTTATAGTGAAGGTGAATGCTCAGCCTGTATTGTTATAGTGAAGGTGAATGCTCAGCCTGTATTGTTATAGTGAAGGTGAATGCTCAGCCTATATTGTTATAGTGAAGGTGAATGCTCAGCCTGTATTGTTATAGTGAAGGTGAATGCTCAGTTTGTATTGTTATAGTGAAGGTGAATGCTCAGCCTGTATTGTTATAGTGAAGGTGAATGCTCAGCCTGTATTGTTATAGTGAAGGTGAATGCTCAGCCTGTATTGTTATAGTGAAGGTGAATGCTCAGCCTGTATTGTTATAGTGAAGGTGAATGCTCAGCCTGTATTGTTATAGTGAAGGTGAATGCTCAGCCTGTATTGTTATAGTGAAGGTGAATGCTCAGCCTGTATTGTTATAGTGAAGGTGAATGCTCAGTTTGTATTGTTATAGTGAAGGTGAATGCTCAGCCTGTATTGTTATAGTGAAGGTGAATGCTCAGCCTGTATTGTTATAGTGAAGGTGAATGCTCAGCCTGTATTGTTATAGTGAAGGTGAATGCTCAGCCTGTATTGTTATAGTGAAGGTGAATGCTCAGCCTGTATTGTTATAGTGAAGGTGAATGCTCAGCCTGTATTGTTATAGTGAAGGTGAATGCTCAGCCTGTATTGTTATAGTGAAGGTGAATGCTCAGCCTGTATTGTTATAGTGAAGGTGAATGCTCAGTTTGTATTGTTATAGTGAAGGTGAATGCTCAGCCTGTATTGTTATAGTGAAGGTGAATGCTCAGCCTGTATTGTTATAGTGAAGGTGAATGCTCAGTTTGTATTGTTATAGTGAAGGTGAATGCTCAGCCTGTATTGTTATAGTGAAGGTGAATGCTCAGTTTGTATTGTTATAGTGAAGGTGAATGCTCAGCCTGTATTGTTATAGTGAAGGTGAATGCTCAGTTTGTATTGTTATAGTGAAGGTGAATGCTCAGCCTGTATTGTTATAGTGAAGGTGAATGCTCAGCCTGTATTGTTATAGTGAAGGTGAATGCTCAGCCTGTATTGTTATAGTGAAGGTGAATGCTCAGCCTGTATTGTTATAGTGAAGGTGAATGCTCAGCCTGTATTGTTATAGTGAAGGTGAATGCTCAGCCTGTATTGTTATAGTGAAGGTGAATGCTCAGCCTGTATTGTTATAGTGAAGGTGAATGCTCAGCCTGTATTGTTATAGTGAAGGTGAATGCTCAGCCTGTATTGTTATAGTGAAGGTGAATGCTCAGTCTGTATTGTTATAGTGAAGGTGAATGCTCAGTTTGTATTGTTATAGTGAAGGTGAATGCTCAGTTTGTTTTGTTATAGTGAAGGTGAATGCTCAGTTTGTATTGTTATAGTGAAGGTGAATGCTCAGCCTGTATTGTTATAGTGAAGGTGAATGCTCAGCCTGTATTGTTATAGTGAAGGTGAATGCTCAGCCTGTATTGTTATAGTGAAGGTGAATGCTCAGCCTGTATTGTTATAGTGAAGGTGAATGCTCAGCCTGTATTGTTATAGTGAAGGTGAATGCTCAGCCTGTATTGTTATAGTGAAGGTGAATGCTCAGCCTGTATTGTTATAGTGAAGGTGAATGCTCAGCCTGTATTGTTATAGTGAAGGTGAATGCTCAGTTTGTATTGTTATAGTGAAGGTGAATGCTCAGCCTGTATTGTTATAGTGAAGGTGAATGCTCAGCCTGTATTGTTATAGTGAAGGTGAATGCTCAGCCTGTATTGTTATAGTGAAGGTGAATGCTCAGCCTGTATTGTTATAGTGAAGGTGAATGCTCAGCCTGTATTGTTATAGTGAAGGTGAATGCTCAGCCTGTATTGTTATAGTGAAGGTGAATGCTCAGCATGTATTGTTATAGTGAAGGTGAATGCTCAGCCTGTATTGTTATAGTGAAGGTGAATGCTCAGCCTGTATTGTTATAGTGAAGGTGAATGCTCAGCCTGTATTGTTATAGTGAAGGTGAATGCTCAGCCTGTATTGTTATAGTGAAGGTGAATGCTCAGTTTGTATTGTTATAGTGAAGGTGAATGCTCAGCCTGTATTGTTATAGTGAAGGTGAATGCTCAGTTTGTATTGTTATAGTGAAGGTGAATGCTCAGCCTGTATTGTTATAGTGAAGGTGAATGCTCAGCCTGTATTGTTATAGTGAAGGTGAATGCTCAGCCTGTATTGTTATAGTGAAGGTGAATGCTCAGCATGTATTGTTATAGTGAAGGTGAATGCTCAGTTTGTATTGTTATAGTGAAGGTGAATGCTCAGCCTGTATTGTTATAGTGAAGGTGAATGCTCAGCCTGTATTGTTATAGTGAAGGTGAATGCTCAGCCTGTATTGTTATAGTGAAGGTGAATGCTCAGCCTGTATTGTTATAGTGAAGGTGAATGCTCAGCCTGTATTGTTATAGTGAAGGTGAATACTCAGTTTGTATTGTTATAGTGAAGGTGAATGCTCAGCCTGTATTGTTATAGTGAAGGTGAATGCTCAGCCTGTATTGTTATAGTGAAGGTGAATGCTCAGCCTGTATTGTTATAGTGAAGGTGAATGCTCAGCCTGTATTGTTATAGTGAAGGTGAATGCTCAGCCTGTATTGTTATAGTGAAGGTGAATGCTCAGTTTGTATTGTTATAGTGAAGGTGAATGCTCAGCCTGTATTGTTATAGTGAAGGTGAATGCTCAGCCTGTATTGTTATAGTGAAGGTGAATGCTCAGCCTGTATTGTTATAGTGAAGGTGAATGCTCAGCCTGTATTGTTATAGTGAAGGTGAATGCTCAGCTTGTATTGTTATAGTGAAGGTGAATGCTCAGTCTGTATTGCTATAGTGAAGGTTAATGCTCAGCCTGTATTGTTATAGTGAAGGTGAATGCCCAGCCTGTATTATTGGTTTGAATCATTTTTCCAATTTACTTGATGTAAAGTGTCACCCAAAACTCTATTAAATCTATTGAAAAATAAATAAAACACACTTTAAGTTAAAAATCTTGACATACATTTTTCATGATGAGTTTCAGACAGATGTACTCCACTCAGTGAGATGATTAAACTTCTGCACTGGTGCACTGACTGGAAATTCAGATATTGGTAAGAAGGCCTTGACATTCAACTGAATGCAAGCTCTGTAGATGAGAGGTCAGTATGGGTCTAATGCTGTTGTCAGTGTTATTATCTCCTCAGCCACTAGGAGGAGCTGCATCACAGCCTGCAGGCCTGCAGTATTCAATACTCCTGCTGTCGGCTTCTAGAACAGTTTGAATCTAAATGCAGGTCCATCGCTACAGATACATATAGGCCACTTTGATTACCAAGGTTATGACAATCAAACATACAACTTTATATCTTTATATATGCACTGTAAAAGGCCTCCTTTAGATGAGGGAGCACTGTATAAGGGTTTGGTAGTGCAAGGGGATCGTATTTATTTTATATAGTGATATATAATATATATATATATATATAGATCTATATATATATATATATATATATATATATATTAGTCATATAATATACTGGATAGGTTTGGGTATATAATATATAAAATATTAGATTATATTGTTCCTTATGCATTGTTATTTAAAAAAAGACAGACACACTGAGACACAACAGCGGTCTGTGGACTTGTGTGTAACATGAGACACGTCCTCTGTGGCTATACCATTGTAAAACGTTTCTACAACATGGCAACATTTTGAAAAGATAGAGAAAACCACATAGGTGATTTCTCTCTTCATTCAGCACACAGACACTGTTGGGTTATTGAAAGTAATATCGCTGGCTTGTGGCAGGGCAGCAGCCCCGCGTGTGCAAACAGTGTGCTTCGGTTAGAAAGTTTGTATGTTTTGAATGGAGGTTTGGCAGGGATGGGGTTAAAATCCCAGTCCTGCCAAGTCCATGAGTGGAATGTGGCTGGTCTTGATTGAGTCACTGATGGTCAATCAAGCCCCAGCCACATGGTTACAAAGGGATAAATCCTCTGTTAATAAAGAGGATGGTTCAATGAAGGCAAATGCCCAGCCTGAACAATGGGTGTCAGTGCCTCTGTCTTCAGCTTGGGACACAGTTGCTGTGGTCAGTTATCTAACAGGAATGCTACAGAGGATATTTATGTATTTATGTAAGTGTCCCTTCCTTTTGAACATTGTTGTCAGGGGCCAGAGATAAGAGACGGTGCCATTTGTGTTCTGCTTTATAATGAGAACGCAAGCGGAATGGCTTGATCAGCACAATGGGAGTGGTGACTGTCGTCTCATAACCCATACTGCACTGTAAAAGGCCACCTTTAATGAGGGAGCACTGTATAAGGGTTTGGTAGTGCAAGGGGATCGTCCCATGGCACTCGTGAAAACTTAGTGTCTCAGTGAGACGTACCTGATCAGACACATGTTAAATACTCAATTGAGTATAAAAAACAAGGATGAAAAATGCTAAGGGTTTTTGCTTTTGTAAAAATAGAATTAGTAAAAAAAAACAATAAATGAATGATATATTCTGAGTATTCATTCAGCCAGTTCCCTAGGGCTATGACAGGAATAATTTAATTTAAAAACCAATAACCTTACCGACGTCACACAAATCTTGTTTCCTTTTCTTTTCTTTTTTTAACCCAGAACATAAATACATTATCTTTAGAGATTCTGGCTTTGTTCACTTTTTCAGGAATTATTTTACATTTTACAGCAGACAGCAGGTTTGGGTGCTGTATTTTACAGCAGCTGGATTTCAGGTTTGGGTGCTGTTAGATTTGAAGTCCAAATGCAATGCAGGAAGGTCATTTGTCCTTTACAGAGTAGAAGGTATGAAGTGAGGGCTGCAGTGACAGTTCCTAGACACAGTGAATTTATTTGACATGGTTTTTATTTTATTTTTTTTTTCAAACCTGACCCCCAGGCAAAGTATTTGTAGTGAAAAGCAGACTCTGTATTAATCATTCTGAGCTGATTCCTCTGAAGAATACAGACACTTGCTTTCCTTTTTTAAGAAATATGAATGCATGTTTCCCTACCTTGTTTGTAATTGAATGGGTTCAGCTAAAAAGATGACCTATTAACAGAATCCAATCTTTCACCACCACACCACAACTGTAATGACCTAGACTCTGTAGAGGGGTGTTCGTGGAAAAGCAACTCCATTCAGATAAAGTGTTTTTAATTCAGACAGTGCGAAGAAAATAGAGATGCTCTCATACTCTGTTGATTTAAAAAGCTGCCCTTCCCTCACCTTTACAATTAACCACAAAGATGAATATCAGCACCCCCCTAACCACAAAGATGAGTAACAGCACCGCTAACCACAAAGATGAGTATCAGCACCCCCCTAACCACAAAGATGAGTATCAGCACCCCCCTAACCACAAAGATGAGTATCAGCACCCCCCTAACCACAAAGATGAGTATCAGCACCCCCCTAACCACAAAGATAACCACCCCCCTAAAGATGAGTATCAGCACCCCCCCACAACCACAAAGATGAGTATCAGCACCCCCCTAACCACAAAGATGAGTATCAGCACCCCCCACAAAGATGAACAGCACCCCCCTAAAGATGAGTATCAGCACCCCCCTAACCACAAAGATGAATCCACAAAGATGAGTATCAGCACCCCCCTAACCACAAAAGATGAGTATTAGTACACCCCTTAACCACAAAGATGAGTATCAGCACCCCCCACAAAGATAACCAACCAAAGATGAGTATCAGCACCCCCCTAACCACAAAGATAGTACCACCCCTTAACCACAAAGATGAGTATCAGCACCCCCAACCACAAAGATGAGTATCAGCACCCCCCTAACCACAAAGATGAGTATCAGCACCCCCCTAACCACAAAGATGAGTATCCACAAAGATGAGTATCAGCACCCCCCTAACCACCAAAGATGAGTATCAGCACCCCCCTAACCAAAAAGATAACCACAAAGATGAGTATCAGCACCCCCCTAACCACAAAGATGAGTATCAGCACCCCCCTAACCACAAAGATGAGTATCAGCACCCCCCTAACCACAAAGATGAGTATCAGCACCCCCCTAACCACAAAGATGAGTATCAGCACCCCCCCACAAAGATAACCACAAAGATGAGTATCAGCACCCCCCCTAACCACAAAGATGAGTATCAGCACCCCCAACCACAAAGATAACCACAAAGATGAGTATCAGCACCCCCAACCACAAAGATGAGTAACCACAAAGATGAGTATCAGCACCCCCAACCACAAAGATGAGTACCACCCCCAAACAAAGATGAGTATCAGCACCCCCCTAACCACAAAGATGAGTATCAGCACCCCCAACCACAAAGATGAGTATCAGCACCCCCAACCACAAAGATGAGTATCAGCACCCCCAACCACAAAGATGAGTATCAGCACCCCCCAACCACAAAGATGAGTATCAGCACCCCCCCCCAACCACAAAGATGAGTATCAGCACCCCCACAAAGATAACCACAACAGATGAGTATCAGCACCCCCCACAAAGATGAACCACCAAAGATGAGTATCAGCACCCCCAACCACAAAGATGAGTATCAGCACCCCCAACCACAAAGATGAGTATCAGCACCCCCCTAACCACAAAGATGAGTATCAGCACCCCCCTAACCACAAGATGAGTATCAGCATGAGTACCCCCAACCACAAAGATGAGTATTCCCCCCCCCAAAAAGATTAACCACAAAGATGAGTATCAGCACCCCCCCATAACCACAAAGATGAGTATCCCTTAACCACAAAGATGAGTACAGCCCCCTAACCACAAAGATGAGTATCAGCACAGCCCTAACCACAAAGATGAGTATCAGCACACCCCTAACCACAAAGATGAGTATCAGCACCCCCCCATAACCACAAAGCATGAGTATCAGCACCCCCTCCAACCACAAAGATGAGTATCAGCACCCCCCCATTCCATTCCTAACCACAAAGATGAGTATCAGCACCCCCTCCAACCACAAAGATGAGTATCAGCACCCTCCAACCACAAAGCATGAGTCCCTCCATCAGCACAGCCCCCATTCCATTCCTAACCACAAAGATGAGTATCAGCACCCCCCATAACCACAAAGATGAGTATCAGCACAGCCCCTCCAACCACAAAGATGAGTATCAGCACCCCTCCAACCACAAAGATGAGTATTCAGCACAGCCCCTCCAACCACAAAGATGAGTATCAGCACCCCCCCAACCACAAAGATGAGTATCCCCTAACCAGCACAGCCCCTCCAACCACAAGATGAGTATCAGATGCTTCCACAGCATCCCTCCATCATTCCTACAGAGCTGAGTCACAGCATCCCCCATTCCAACCTTCCACAGCAATTCCATTCCTACAAAGATGCAGTATCAGCATCCCCCTAATTCCATTCCTACAAGAGCTGTCAGTATCAGCACCCCTTAACCACAAAGATATCAGAGCTTCCACAGCCCCTCCAACCACAAAGATGAGTATCAGCTCCATTCCATTCCTACAGAGCTTCCACAGCACCCCCCATTCCACCACATCCCTCCATTCCATTCCTACAGAGCTTCCACAGCATCCCTCCATTCCATTCCTACAGAGTATCAGCACCCCCCCAACCACAAAGATGAGTATCAGAGCACCCCCTCCATTCCAACCACAAAGATGAGTATCAGCACCCCCTCCATTCCATTCCTACAGAGCTTCCACAGATCCGATTCCATTCCTACAGAGCTATCACACACCTACAAGCTTCCACAGATGAGTATCAGCACCCCCCATTCCACCACAAAGATGAGTATCAGCATCCCTCCATTCCATTCCACAAAGATGAGTATCAGCACCCCCTCCAACCACAAAGATGAGTATCAGCACCCCCAATTCCTACAGAAGCTTGAGTATCAGCACCCCTCCAACCACAAAGATGAGTATCAGCACAGCATCCCTCCAACCACAAAGATGAGTATCAGCACCCCCTCCATTCCATTCCTACAAAGATGCTATCAGCAGCCCCCATTCCATTCAAAGATGAGCACCATCCCTCCATTCCATTCCTACAAAGCATGAGTATCAGCACCCCCCTAACCATTCCTACAGAGCTGAGTATTCAGCATCCCTCCATTCCATTCCTACAGAGCTTCCACAGATCCCTCCATTCCATTCCTACAGAGCTGTCACAGCATCCCTCCATTCCATTCCTACAGAGCTTCCACAGCATCCCTCCATTCCATTCCTACAGAGCTTCCACAGCATCCCTCCATTCCATTCCTACAGAGCTTCCACAGCATCCCTCCATTCCATTCCTACAGAGCTTCCACAGCATCCCTCCATTCCATTCCTACAGAGCTTCCACAGCATCCCTCCATTCCATTCCTACAGAGCTTCCACAGCATCCCTCCATTCCATTCCTACAGAGCTTCCACAGCATCCCTCCATTCCATTCCTACAGAGCTGAGTACAGCATCCCTCCATTCCATTCCTACAGAGCTTCCACAGCACAAAGCCCTCCATTCCATTCCTACAGAGCTTCCACAGCATCCCTCCATTCCATTCCTACAGAGCTTCCACAGCATCCCTCCATTCCATTCCTACAGAGCTTCCACAGCATCCCTCCATTCCATTCCTACAGAGCTTCCACAGCATCCCTCCATTCCATTCCTACAGAGCTTCCACAGCATCCCTCCATTCCATTCCTATCAGAGCTTCCACAGCATCCCTCCATTCCATTCCTACAGAGCTTCCACAGCATCCCTCCATTCCATTCCTACAGAGCTTCCACAGCATCCCTCCATTCCATTCCTACAGAGCTTCCACAGCATCCCTCCATTCCATTCCTACAGAGCTGTCACAGCATCCCTCCATTCCATTCCTACAGAGCTTCCACAGCATCCCTCCATTCCATTCCTACAGAGCTTCCACAGCATCCCTCCATTCCATTCCTACAGAGCTTCCACAGCATCCCTCCATTCCATTCACAGCATACAGAGCTTCCACAGCATCCCTCCATTCCATTCCTACAGAGCTTCCACAGCATCCCTCCATTCCATTCCTACAGAGCTGTCCACAGCATCCCTCCATTCCATTCCTACAGAGCTGTCCACAGCATCCCTCCATTCCATTCCTACAGAGCTTCCACAGCATCCCTCCATTCCTCCATTCCATTCCTACAGAGCTTCCACAGCATCCCTCCATTCCATTCCTACAGAGCTTCCACAGCATCCCTCCATTCCATTCCTACAGAGCTTCCACAGCATCCCTCCATTCCATTCCTACAGAGCTTCCACAGCATCCCTCCATTCCATTCCTACAGAGCTTCCACAGCATCCCTCCATTCCATTCCTACAGAGCTTCCACAGCATCCCTCCATTCCATTCCTACAGAGCTTCCACAGCATCCCTCCATTCCATTCCTACAGAGCTTCCACAGCATCCCTCCATTCCATTCCTACAGAGCTGTCCACAGCATCCCTCCATTCCATTCCTACAGAGCTCCCTCCACAGCATCCCTCCATTCCATTCCTACAGAGCTGTCACAGCATCCCTCCATTCCATTCCTACAGAGCTTCCACAGCATCCCTCCATTCCATTCCTACAGAGCTTCCACAGCATCCCTCCATTCCATTCCTACAGAGCTTCCACAGCATCCCTCCATTCCATTCCTACAGAGCTTCCACAGCATCCCTCCATTCCATTCCTACAGAGCTTCCACAGCATCCCTCCATTCCATTCCTACAGAGCTTCCACAGCATCCCTCCATTCCATTCCTACAGAGCTTCCACAGCATCCCTCCATTCCATTCCTACAGAGCTGTCCACAGCATCCCTCCATTCCATTCCTACAGAGCTTCCACAGCATCCCTCCATTCCATTCCTACAGAGCTTCCACAGCATCCCTCCATTCCATTCCTACAGAGCTTCCACAGCATCCCTCCATTCCATTCCTACAGAGCTTCCACAGCATCCCTCCATTCCATTCCTACAGAGCTGTCCACAGCATCCCTCCATTCCATTCCTACAGAGCTTCCACAGCATCCCTCCATTCCATTCCTACAGAGCTTCCACAGCATCCCTCCATTCCATTCCTACAGAGCTTCCACAGCATCCCTCCATTCCATTCCTACAGAGCTGTCACACAGCATCCCTCCATTCCATTCCTACAGAGCTTCCACAGCATCCCTCCATTCCATTCCTACAGAGCTGTCACAGCATCCCTCCATTCCATTCCATACAGAGCTTCCACAGCATCCCTCCATTCCATTCCTACAGAGCTTCCACAGCATCCCTCCATTCCATTCCTACAGAGCTTCCACAGCATCCCTCCATTCCATTCCTACAGAGCTTCCACAGCATCCCTCCATTCCATTCCTACAGAGCTTCCACAGCATCCCTCCATTCCATTCCTACAGAGCTGTCCACAGCATCCCTCCATTCCATTCCTACAGAGCTTCCACAGCATCCCTCCATTCCATTCCTACAGAGCTTCCACAGCATCCCTCCATTCCATTCCTACAGAGCTCCCTCCACAGCATCCCTCCATTCCATTCCTACAGAGCTGTCACAGCATCCCTCCATTCCATTCCTACAGAGCTTCCACAGCATCCCTCCATTCCATTCCTACAGAGCTTCCACAGCATCCCTCCATTCCATTCCTACAGAGCTTCCACAGCATCCCTCCATTCCATTCCTACAGAGCTGTCCACAGCATCCCTCCATTCCATTCCTACAGAGCTGTCACAGCATCCCTCCATTCCATTCCTACAGAGCTTCCACAGCATCCCTCCATTCCATTCCTACAGAGCTTCCACAGCATCCCTCCATTCCATTCCTACAGAGCTGTCACACAGCATCCCTCCATTCCATTCCTACAGAGCTTCCACAGCATCCCTCCATTCCATTCCTACAGAGCTTCCACAGCATCCCTCCATTCCATTCCTACAGAGCTTCCACAGCATCCCTCCATTCCATTCCTACAGAGCTTCCACAGCATCCCTCCATTCCATTCCTACAGAGCTTCCACAGCATCCCTCCATTCCATTCCTACCATTCCTACAGAGCTTCCACAGCATCCCTCCATTCCTACAGAGCTTCCACAGCATCCCTCCATTCCATTCCTACAGAGCTGTCACAGCATCCCTCCATTCCATTCCTACAGCATCCACAGCATCCCTCCATTCCATTCCTACAGAGCTGTCACAGCATCCCTCCATTCCATTCCTACAGAGCTTCCACAGCATCCCTCCATTCCATTCCTACAGAGCTTCCACAGCATCCCTCCATTCCATTCCTACAGAGCTTCCACAGCATCCCTCCATTCCATTCCTACAGAGCTTCCACAGCATCCCTCCATTCCATTCCTATAGAGCTGTCACAGCATCCTGCCCTTCTGAATATAGGGCTCCATGAATACACAGTGAATACAGGACTGCATGAATACCTCTAGCCATTTGCTATCCACATCAAGATACACCAGGGACTGGATGAGACGATAACAAATGACTAGAGGTCAGGGGGTCTCACATCAGCAGCTGAATGTTGACTCTGCTAAATGGGAATTGAAACGTAATTTATTACTGAGGCGCTGCACTGTACAGCACCTCCAGTTGTTTCACATTCACTGGCCTCTGAGCTCAAATGTGTTACATGTTTTATGCTAATTAAGGGTTTCTACTGTTCTCACAGACAGTGGCAGGAGATGGTAATTATCTGCAGAGTGGAGTAGTACATTGTATTACAAGAGTGGCCTTAATTAATCATCCTAGCAGAAAACACCCCATCATCATGACTGCTTGTCTGGTTGCGGGCCATATTACATCTTCTAGACAAAAATATTCAAAAGCGAAAACGATGTGGTTATGTCATTTACTGAGCTTTAGAGAGACACGTTTATAATTCGTTCTACCGTGATAAATGGGATATGAAGTAGTATGAACTCCTCAGACGCTAGGAGGAGATACGTTACATCCTATCCCTAATGAAAGCTCGTCCTCGTCTCTGAGCATTTCAACAATGGGCTCCCAGTACCAGGAGTGACTGTAGAGAGAATCCCTTCTCTCGCAAGCGTTAACCCTAACCCCAAGCCCAACCACTGGCCTGTCAATCTTCAAGGGAACTGGCATTCATGTTTTCATTTATAATGCACTTCCAATGAAAATGATGTTTGCAACAATGTGTAACCTAAACAAATGTAGGGCAACTTTAAAAATGTGCAGACTCCTTTTGGTCCGGTGGGATCTCTTTTAAAAACATTTTTTAATCTCTTGTATGGAAGATTTCTGCCATTACCTAATACTGAGCTGTAGTGATTTAAAATGTTGATCTCTATAACCAGATCACCAGTGGAATGGATGCTCATGACACTGGGAATGATGTAAAAGGTTATTATTAGAGTATATTTATAACTTCACTAGATATACTGTGTACCAAATTGGTGCTAGCAAAGCCCCTTGCAGAAATTCAAAGTGTTTTAAAAACAATAAAACACCTGTATTGATTTTGGGTTGCTAATGGCAACATTGTTCTTCCTTGATCTTCCTTTAATTTAATATGGCACTGTAGGGATATTGCTTCTGCACTTTCTCTAAATATTGTGCATTTCATGCATTATTCAGATTACCTTTTGCTGAGGTATTCTGCCATTTTGACAATAACATAGGAAAGTTTCATTACAACATGGCTTTCTCAAAGTGATTGGATATAGGATATTGAAAAATACTTCTCGTCTGTAATTCTGTATTGGATATGGGGAATCTGCATTTACTTGTGGAATCAAAATGCTTTCTCCAGCTCTTTAAAAGAACAGCCAGTAGCACTTGAATTATAGTATAAAACAGATATGTAAGAGGTTTTTCCATAGAGCACACAGCAAGATGCTCAACAATATCCAAAGACATCTGAATCCTATATAAAAGCAGGAATATATCCATGCCCTTGCCTACCAGCCACACCACAGTGACAGTATATACCCAACCAGTGTTCGTCTCAGACTCCAATTATAATAGAAACATCTGCAGCCATCCTCTTCCCACAGTAAAAGCACAGTAAAGTGTAATAAAGCCCAGTGCCAGCATAGTAATGCACCGGTAAGCATGGTATGGTAAAGCATATTTATAAACAGGGAAGACCAGTGTAAAGTATGGTGAATGCATATATAAGAATGGCAAAAATATTGTAATCTCGGATAAGATCACCTTACACAGAAAACATTTTAATAGCATCGGGATTATGATTGTCATTGCCTTTAGAAGACAACACAAACCAACGTGTATTCAAATCATTTGTTCTACTCCTGGATTGAAAAAGAAAAGAGAATGCTTCCCCTTCTATGTCTGTTCTGCTCTCTGTCAGTTTCACCCTTGTACTTCAAACACAGTAACTCATTACCAGTGTAAAAACTGTTCCTTATGGGATTATGGGTTCAGTGCAGCTGATCTGAAACACACTAGAGATTACAAGTTACTATTACTCTAGTGATTTACTGTACAGTACAGGATGTTGGATGGGGCTTCAATGGCTGTGGTTTGATGGTGGATCAGGGTAGCTCAGCCCCTGTATGAGGATGCTGGATGGTGGATCAGGGTAGCTCAGCCCCTGTATGAGGATGCTGGATGGTGGATCGGGGGAGCTCAGCCCCTGTATGAGGATGCTGGATGGTGGATCAGGGTAGCTCAGCCCCTGTATGAGGATGCTGGATGGTGGATCAGGGGAGCTCAGCCCCTGTATGAGGATGCTGGATGGTGGATCAGGGGAGCTCAGCCCCTGTATGAGGATGCTGGATGATGGATCAGGGGAGCTCAGCCCCTGTATGAGGATGCTGGATGGGGGATCAGGGGAGCTCAGCCCCTGTATGAGGATGCTGGATGGTGGATCAGGGGAGCTCAGCCCCTGTATGAGGATGCTGGATGGGGGATCAGGGGAGCTCAGCCCCTGTATGAGGATGCTGGATGGTGGATCAGGGGAGCTCAGCCCCTGTATGAGGATGCTGGATGGGGGATCAGGGGAGTTCAGCCCCTGTATGAGGGTGCTGGATGAGGGATCAGGGTAGCTCAGCCCCTGTATGAGGATGTTGGATGGAGCTTTAACAAAAAAAGCAGATATTCAGTAACATACTGTAGAACTGTCTGTAGTCTCCCCAAAAACACTTGAAATTAGGTATACAAACAGGTGACTTTAGTAAAGGTCCTTGTTAGGTTTTCTTTAACAAGTACAAAAACAACACAGAGGCGCTTTCCATTAACATTTACTGGGCTTAGTTAATGGCCATTTTGATCTAACTGACTGTCTGTTTTATTACTGGCTCATTTCCCTGCTGGTGTTACACAATAGGAAGGTCAGAGGATCACAGGAGGGTACAGTATTAATTAAAGTGGAGACAGCTGGTGAGGAGCTTTCTAACACAGGCTGGCTGATTTATAGGGGTGATTGATTAATGGTGTGTAATTAAGTTGATAAAGGTGAACCTCAAGTATATCAGTACTTATGGGGTCCTTATGGGGTATATCAGTCCTTATAGGGTCTTTATGGGGTTCACTGCATGCACATTGCTGAAATGTTCAGTCTGCAGGGACTGTAATTGTTTTAGATGGATGAAATAAAATAAACTACTGCATTCGTCAGAGAGCAAGACCCAATGTGCATTCAGCAATGTATATGCAAACTTATGGAAACTATAATAAGATCCAAAATGGAAAATTACCTTTATGGTAACAGGGTACTGGGGGACAGTCAACATGGTTTTAGGAAAGGGAGATCGTGCCTAACTAACTTGCTTGATTTTTTTGAGGATGCAACATCGATAATGGATAATTGCAAAGCATATGACATGGTTTATTTAGATTTCCAGAAAGCTTTTGACAAAGTCCCGCACAAAAGATTAATTCTCAAACTGAACGCAGTTGGGATTCAAGGAAACGCATGTACATGGATTAGGGAGTGGTTAACATGTAGAAAACAGAAAGTACTGATTAGAGGAAAAACCTCAGAATGGAGTGTGGTAACCAGTGGTGTACCACAGGGATCAGTATTAGGTCCTCTGCTATTCCTAATCTACATTAATGATTTAGATTCTGGTATAGTAAGCAAACTTGTTAAATTTGCAGATGACACAAAAGTAGAAGGCAAACACTGTTGCAGCAGCAAAGGTCATTCAAAATGATCTAGACAAGATTCAGAACTGGGCAGACACATGGCAAATGACATTTAATAGAGAAAAGTGTAAGGTACTGCACGCAGGAAATAAAAATGTACATTATAAATATCATATGGGAGATATTGAAATTGGAGAAGGAATCTATGAAAAAGACCTAGGAGTTTTTGTTGACTCAGAAATGTCTTCATCTAGGCAATGTGGGGAAGCTATAAAAAAGGCTAACAAGATGCTCGGATACATTGTGAAAAGTGTTGAATTTAAATCAAGGGAAGTAATGTTAAAACTGTACAATGCACTTGTAAGACCTCATCTTGAATATTGTGTGCAGTTCTGGTCACCTCGCTATAAAAAAGATATTGCTGCTCTAGAAAGAGTGCAAAGAAGAGCGACCAGAATTATTCCGGGCTTAAAAGGCATGTCATATGCAGACAGGCTAAAAGAATTGAATCTGTTCAGTCTTGAACAAAGAAGACTACGTGGCGACCTAATTCAAGCATTCAAAATTCTAAAAGGTATTGACAGTGTCGACCCAAGGGACTTTTTCAGCCTGAAAAAAGAAACAAGGACCAGGGGTCACAAATGGAGTTTAGAAAAAGGGGCATTCAGAACAGAAAATAGGAGACACTTTTTTACACAGAGAATTGTGAGGGTCTGGAATCAACTCCCCAGTAATGTTGTTGAAGCTGACACCCTGGGATCCTTCAAGAAGCTGCTTGATGAGATTTTGGGATCAATAAGCTAATAACAACCAAACGAGCAAGATGGGCCGAATGGCCTCCTCTCGTTTGTAAACTTTCTTATGTTCTTATGTTCTTATGTTCTAATTCACTCCATACAGTCAGGCTCATGAAATAAACTGCTACATTCATCAGAGAGCAAGACCCAATTCACTCCATACAGCCAGGCTCATGAAATAAACTACTGCATTCATCAGAGGGCAAGACCCAATTCACTCCATACAGCCAGGCTTATGAAATAAACTACTGCATTCATCAGAGGGCAAGACCCAATTCACTCCATACAGCCAGGCTCATGAAATAAACTGCTGCATTCATCAGAGAGCAAGACCCAATTCACTCCATACAGCCAGGCTCATGAAATAAACTACTGCATTCATCAGAGGGCAAGACCCAATTCACTCCATACAGCCAGGCTCATGAAATAAACTGCACTCTTTTTGCTGTCATAGCGCAGTAATATTTTGCAATATTTGCATTGTACAAAGCCACATGGACTTTTATTATCACTGAATACAACAACGTCATCCACAGTGGATTTAGACTAACCCTTTCCAGCAGCGGAACGCTTCACTGCTACACATTCTCCTGCTGATATTTTTCTTTACTCTATCAACCTCCATATTTTGAATGTAGAGAATCTCTCCTTTGTACAAATTTTTGGTTAACTGATGTGCATGCTAGAAATCCTTGCCTCTCATGACAGCACTTCAATCACGTGAGGTATTTATAGACAGGCAAAAACAGAAGCTTAAAACTTAATATTGAAAAACACCATAATCCACTACCTAATAACACACTGACCCGAGCCGAGCCCAAACTATAATATACAAACTACACCCAAACCGAGCCGAGCCCAAACTATAATATACAAACTACAACCGACCCGAGCCGAGCCCAAACTATAATATACAAACTACACCCAACCCAACCCGAGCCGAGCCCAAACTATAATATACAAACTACACCGACCCGACCCGAGACCAAACTATAATATACAAACTACACCGACCCGAGCCGAGCCGAGCCCAAACTATAACATACAAACTACACCCGACCCAACCCGAGCCCAAACTATAATATACAAACTACACCCGACCCAACCCAACCCGAGCCCAAACTATAACATACAAACTACACCCGACCCAACCCGAGCCCAAACTATAACATACAAACTACACCCGACCCGACAGAGCCGAGCCCAAACTATAACATACAGACTTGATGTGGGCTTGGGCTGGGTTGGAGCCCGGGGTTGATATTTACATGTTTGATGTGGGTGGGTTGGGCCTGGCGCCGTTTGATATATTATACAAACTTTTGTATGGGCTCGGTCGGCTCGGGTGTTGATATTGTATGTTTGATGTTGGGCCCGACCCGACCCGAGCCGAGCCCAAACTATAATATACAAACTACACCCGACCCGACCCAACCCGAGCCCAAACTATAATATACAAACTACACCCGACCCAACCCAACCCGAGCCCAAACTATAATATACAAACTACACCCGACCCGACCCGAGCCGAGCCCAAACTATAACATACAAACTACCCGACCCGACCCAACCCGAGCCCAAACTATAATATACAAACTACACCCGACCCAACCCAACCCGAGCCCAAACTATAATATACAAACTACACCCGACCCAACCCGAGCCGAGCCCAAACTATAACATACAAACTACACCCGACCCAACCCGAGCCCAAACTATAATATACAAACTACACCCGACCCAACCCAACCCGAGCCCAAACTATAATATACAAACTACACCCAACCCGACCCAACCCGAGCCCAAACTATAAAATACAAACTACACCCGACCCGGCTAATATACAAAACTACACCCGACCCAACCCCAACCTGGAGCCCAAACCTATAACATACAAACTACACCCAACCCGAGCCAGAGCGAGCCCAAAACTATAATATACAAACTACACCCGACCCTTTTACGCGCAGCCGAGCCCCAAACTTAAAATACAAACCTACACCCGACCCCAACCGAGCCCAAACTATAATATATACAAATACACCGACCCACACCAGAGCGAGGCCCAAACTATATCACACCCCACCCGACCCAACCCGAGCCCAAACTATAACATACAAACTACACCCGACCCGAGCCCAGCCGAGCCCAAACTATAACATACAAACTACACCCGACCCGAGCAGAGCCGAGCCCAAACTATAATATACAAACTACACCCGACCCGAGCCGAGCCGAGCCCAAACTATAACATACAAACTACACCCGACCCAACCCGAGCCCAAACTATAATATACAAACTACACCCGACCCAACCCAACCCGAGCCCAAACTATAACATACAAACTACACCCAACCCGAGCAGAGCCGAGCCCAAACTATAATATACAAACTACACCCGACCCGACCCGACCCGAGCCCAAACTATAATATACAAACTACACCCGACCCGACCCGACCCGAGCCCAAACTATAACATACAAACTACACCCGAACCGAGCCGAGCCCAAACTACACCCGACCCAACACCCAACTAACACATACAAACTACACCGACCCGACCAGAGCCGAGCCCAAACTATAACATACAAACTACACCCGACCCCCAAACTATAACATACAACCTACACCCGACCCGAGCCGAGCCCAAACTATAAAATACAAACTACACCCGACCCGACCCAAACTATAATATACAAACTACACCCGACCCAACCCGAGCCCAAACTATAACATACAAACTACACCCGACCCGAGCCGAGCCGAGCCCAAACTATAACATACAAACTACACCCGACCCGAGCAGAGCCGAGCCCAAACTATAATATACAAACTACACCCGACCCAACCCAACCCGAGCCCAAACTATAACATACAAACTACACCCGACCCGAGCAGAGCCGAGCCCAAACTATAATATACAAACTACACCCGACCCGAGCCGAGCCGAGCCCAAACTATAACATACAAACTACACCCGACCCGAGCAGAGCCGAGCCCAAACTATAATATACAAACTACACCCGACCCGAGCCGAGCCCAAACTATAACATACAAACTACACCGACCCGACCCGAGCCGAGCCCAAACTATAATATATAAACTACACCCGACTCGAGCCGAGCCCAAACTATAATATACAAACTACACCGACCCAGCCCGAGCCGAGCCCAAACTATAACATACAAACTACACCCGACTCGAGCCGAGCCCAAACTATAATATACAAACTACACCCGACCCAACCCAACCCGAGCCCAAACTATAATATACAAACTACACCCGACCCAACCCGACCCGAGCCCAAACTATAATATACAAACTACACCCAACCCGAGCAGAGCCGAGCCCAAACTATAATATACAAACTACACCGACCCGACCCGAGCCGAGCCCAAACTATAATATATAAACTACACCCGACTCGAGCTGAGCACAAACTATAATATACAAACTACACCCGATTGTCGGTCCCATCGGGCTCGGGTTGGGCAGCAAGACTCTAGTAGACAGTACTTTGTATTTTCACAATGTATTGGATCTAATGCTTGATAATGAAGAGACACAGCCCAGTGCTTGTTTTGTTTCTTGTTCTGTGAATGGCTAATAATTAGCAGACTCATTACTGCTCTGAGGTGCTAGATCAGTGCAGGTGGCAATTCATTGTCTCTACTGAAAGAATCTAGCTCTGTTACAAGAGTGCTAACCAAAGTTTGAAATCTACTGTCATACCTCATTAGCACTAGCAATCGTATCGCTGGCCTCTTCTCTTGTCATTGTCTCTATTCAGTCTACAGGCTACAATAATGCTACAGTATCTCATTCACAATACAGTGCAATTCAATGTTTTCATGTAGTTCATGTATTGACAGTTTGCTTGACAGCACTCAGAACAGATGGGCTCAAAACAAAAGCCTAACTCCACCTAGGAGTGCTAACTACGCTTTGAAAGATCCCTCTCTCCCTGCTGGATTGCTTAGCTGTTTACCAGTTAAACAAACTCTTGTTTTAAACACACCATAGCGCACACACAATGCATGTTATCTTCTTTTGGTCATTACAGGTCTTCCCACAGACCAAATTTATATAGGATGTGTCTCTAACTTGAAGAGCCAGGTGTTTCCCATTCTGGTTAATTCTGACCTCATGGTATTCTGGGGGATGTAGTCCTGCATCAACCCCTGGACTACATCTTTCCTCAACCTGCTCTACCACAATATACATACATATATACACACACTTTCCCCTGACAAATGTATGTTAAACATCCTGAAAAGCTGACCCTTTTCTTTTGAGCCACTCATTCTAAAAACAGGTTGTGTTCTAATTTATAATACAATTATTTATTTTTGCATCTGAATTTTACATCAGGGAAATGTATTCCATAGATGTGCATTCTGTTTAATCATCCACACAGTTGATGAGAAACTGCAATATTGCCAGAAATAAGGTAATTACCATATTTCATTGGCAGAATTAACTAGGTTAATACCCAACTGAAGAATGTCCTGTTCATCTCAAAGAGTCCAGTGGAACAGTATTTCCACAGTCACAATGAAACGCTTTCTAATGAGGCAAATAGTTTTATCTGGCATGTGGAACTGCAAAAAAGTGTGCTCACACTTGAGAATTCATATTCTATAGCTTTCTATAGCTTTGTAAGTAGTGATCCTTGAATAATAATAATAATAATAATAATAATAATAATAATAATAATAATAATAATATAATAAATGTATTTTTATTAGAACATGTTATTATTTTAATAATATTAATATTATTAGAGAGATCATTGGAATGACATTATTTTATATAAACTTATATTTATATTATCATGCAATGCTGGCTCTGAGGATCAGCCTTGATCTCTCCAACACATTAGCATACACAACTTTTGAATTAATTTTGTTTTTAATTATTTTTAACTTTTATATATTTATTGGAGTTAATTAGTTCATTCTTTTTCTGTTGAGTCCCGTTGGCATAATCTTGATCAGTCTATTTATCCATTTACTTTCTTTTATTCTTCTATATGTCTGTGGTAAAATGCCCGCCCCTGGTGCCTTGCCTGCGGGGTGTACGGGCACGTGGTGGCTGTCTGCCCCTTCCAGGAGGAGGAGGAGGAACCGGCCCAGGAGAGGAAGGTGAGGAGAAGGAGGGGCAGAAAAAATCTGCAGCAGCAGCCGCAGCAACAGCAGGAGGAGGTTGGGGATGACAGTTGGGAGGTTTTTTTAAAGAACCTCGCGGCGCAGCTGTTCCCCGGCAGTGGGGCGTATGGGCACACGTTGGCCATCTGCCCCACGCAATATACAGAGGCGGAAGTAATGTCTGTGTGGGAGGAGCCCATGCGTCCAGCGTCCAGATGGGGGGACCGTGAGAGTCCAACGCCCAGATGGGGGGACTGCAGGTAACCAAAGCCCGAGGGACTGCTGTTATCACCTCTGCCAGCAGAGGAAGAATGTCTGCTGACCCCATCTCCACCAGCAGAGGAAGAATGTCTGCTGACCCCATCTCCACCAGCAGAGGAAGAATGCCTGCTGACCCCATCTCCACCAGCAGAGGAAGAATACCTGCTGACCCCATCTCCACCAGCAGTGGAAGAATGCCTGATGACCCCATCTCCACCAGCAGAGGAAGAATGCCTGCTGTCCCCATCTCCACCAGCAGAGGAAGAATGCCTGCTGTCCCCATCTCCACCAGCAGAGGGTGAGTGCCTGCTGGTATCACTTCCCCTACCGTCACCACCTGGAGGAGAGGAGCAGATGCTTCCTCTGCCTCCATCACCTTCCCCTGCAAGTGAGGGAGAATCTCACCAGTCCCTTGCAAGTGAGCAATATATTATAAAATATACTGTGCATTATGTTCCATATTATCTATGCAGGTACTGAGCATGACGTTCTATATTACCTATGTAGGTACTGTGCATGATGTTCTATATTATCTATACAGTACTGTGCATGATGTTCTATATTATCTATGCAGTACTGTGCATAATGTTCTATATTATCTATGCAGTACTGTACATGATGTTCTATATTATCTATGCAGTACTGTGCATGATGTTCTATATTATCTATGCAGTACTGTGCATGATGTGCTATATTATCTATGCAGTACTGTGCATGATGTTCTATATTATCTATGCTGTACTGAGTATAACATTCTCTATTATCTATGCTGTACTGTGCATGATGTTCTATATTATCTATGCAGTACTGAGCATTCCGTTCTATATTATCTATATAGCTACTGTGCAAGATGTTCTATATTATCTATGCAGTACTGAGCATTCCGTTCTATATTATCTATGCAATACAGTGCACGATGTTCTATATTATCTATGCAGTACTGTGCATAATGTTCTATATTATCTATGCAGTACTGTGCATGATGTTCTATATTATCTATGCAGTACTGTGCATGATGTTCTATATTATCTATGCTGTACTGAGTATAACATTCTCTATTATCTATGCTATACTGAGTATAACGTTCTCTATTATCTATGCTGTACTGTGCAAGATGTTCTATATTATCTATGCAGTACTGTGCATGATGTTCTATATTATCTATGCAGTACTGTGCATGATGTTCTATATTATCTATGCAGTACTGTGCATGATGTTCTATATTATCTATGCAGTACTGTGCATGATGTTCTATATTATCTATGCTGTACTGTGCATGATGTTCTATATTATCTATGCTGTACTGTGCATAATGTTCTCTATTATCTATGCTGTACTGTGCATGATGTTCTATATTATCTATGCAGTACTGTGCATGATGTTCTATATTATCTATGCAGTACTGTGCATGATGTTCTATATTATCTATGCAGTACTGTGCATGATGTTCTATATTATCTATGCAGTACTGTGCATGATGTTCTATATTATCTATGCATACTGTGCATGATGTTCTATATTATCTATGCAGTACTGTGCATGATGTTCTATATTATCTATGCAGTACTGTGCATGATGTTCTATATTATCTATGCAGTACAGTGCATGATGTTCGATATTATCTATGCAGTACTGTGCATGATGTTCTAGAAGCCTGAACAGCACTGCTCCAACTCTTACATTTTCTGTATTTATTTGTACTGCACAAACTGACTGTTTGATTAATCACCACTATTGAGATCAGTTGAACACAGCCTAGTAAAGGTGTAAATGAAATATTGGTTATCTTTTGTAGACATCTGTTTGTACATTGCACTTGAAATAGCCATCTGGTTCATTCAGTCCATAAGAGCGGAGGGGCTTGCTAACAAGGATCCAATCTGTAGTTTGGATTGGTTTACAGCCCATTAAAACTCAGTGAGTTGTGTCTGTGGTAAATGATGATAATTATGTGGCTGTCCTGCAAGTCTGGAGTCAGCAATGCTGAGTGGAGCTGTCAATCAGGCCCAGTGAGTGCTGTGCAAAGAGAACAGTTGTCAGCTTGGTCTTGATCAATACTGGGAATCAATTCAAATTGTTATGCAACATGTCCAGAGAATCTTCAACACAAGACTCTCTGAACTAAATCACCACTAAACACAATGCCTTCATTAACACAGGGCTTTTATTGTCTTCTGAAAAATGTAGTTAATTGAAGTTCAAAGAGCACACGCTGTTTGTGTCGTGCTGCTCAAGTAAACATCACAGTTTTTCACACCTCTATATTGTGCAGTGTGGGTCATGAGGACATGTCTTGATCTTGAGATCGTTTATCTTGTGATCTCACCAAAACACATTTCTATTTATTTTTCTCCACTGTGCTAAACAGCTGAGTATCCCAAGCCAAAGGCAAGAACCGATTTTACAGATCTTCAGTAGCTCTTTCAAGATTGGGCAACTCAGAAGACTAGTGAAGGATAAAACTCATATGATCTGGTGAAAACATTGAGGCTTTATAGTTTAGTAAGAATATTAGCTGTTTAATGTTTCTTAAATCTGACTTTCTTTCAACAAAAGTTAAAAACATACAAATGACAATATGACAATGATGCACAGAGATAAATAAATGGTACCAAGGTGCTGGAAATATAACCTGTGTGTACTGGTTCATACCACTGTACAGCAGCAGCTGGCCTTTGTTGCAGAGCCATTATATTGCTTCTAAATATAATTTGCTAAGAGATCTGCAACATTGTGATACTGACTCCACTCGTAATGCTTTGTAATCTGCAACATTATGTTACTGACTCCACTCGTAATGCTTTGCAATCTGCAACATTGTGATACTGACTCCACTCGTAATGCTTTGTAATCTGCAACATTGTGTTACTGACTCCACTCGTAATGCTTTGTAATCTGCAACATTGTGTTATTGACTCCACTCGTAATGCTTTGTAATCTGCAACATTGTGATACTGACTCCACTCATAATGCTTTCAATCTGCAACATTGTGATACTGACTCCACTCGTAATGCTTTGCAATCTGCAACATTGTGATACTGACTCCACTCGTAATGCTTTGCAATCTGCAACATTGTGTTACTGACTCCACTCGTAATGCTTTGCAATCTGCAACATTGTGTTACTGACTCCACTCGTAATGCTTTGCAATCTGCAACATTGTGTTACTGACTCCACTCATAATGCTTTCAATCTGCAACATTGTGATACTGACTCCACTCGTAATGCTTTGCAATCTGCAACATTGTGATACTGACTCCACTCGTAATGCTTTGCAATCTGCAACATTGTGTTACTGACTCCACTCGTAATGCTTTGCAATCTGCAACATTGTGTTACTGACTCCACTCGTAATGCTTTCAATCTGCAACATTGTGATACTGACTCCACTCGTAATGCTTTGCAATCTGTAACATTGTGTTACTGACTCCACTCGTAATGCTTTGCAATCTGCAACATTGTGTTGGTTTTCGAACCTCAGTTCTTTCTCTCACTTTAGTGCACCCAATGTAAAAGTATTTCCTTAACCTGACCAAACTGTATCAACTCACATGGGCACTTCAAAGCACTATGTACTGCATGACTGCCACATTATATTAATTTGAAGACAATGTAAAGTGACTAGCTATAGAGTAAACATGTTAAATGATTTATAAAAGCTATAAGGTGGCCACTCATGGTCCAGGAGGATGGCACATGCTAGAAAAGGGAAGGTCTCTTAATGAAGTTTGTGATATACTGAGTACTTTAGGTAAGGACAATGTGGTTCTTTAAGTATTAAGCTAATAGCACCTCCAATGAGTAATGCCCCTGCAAGCAGTTATTATTACTGCAATATCTTCCCAGCAAAAAATACTTTGAGCAGCTGACTGGAGTTAAAAACTTGCAGAAGCTGCAGGAAGCTTACTATAAAACAGAGACTTGCTTTGATTGCGTTTTTTACATAAAGAAAGGTGACAGCACAGAAATTACAGCAAAGATTTTAAAAAGGGCACCAATTATACAGCATTTCCTTGGTGAGGAGCATTACAATAGAAAAAATACAAAGGCCTCTTCACTGCAGCACTGGGGGTTTCAAAGGGGGTTGCTTTTAAACAAAGTGTGAGTATGTAAAAACACAGATGTGCATTCCAAAGCATTTTCAAGGCAATGCACTAGAACTGTGCAAGCCATTTTCATTGAATATTTTATACCATTGACATCACAATGGAAACCTATACACACCACAGCACTGACAGAATCCCATAGGCAAAACCAGGACCACTATACAAAACTGGTTCCAAACCAATTCCTTGTAGCCAGGTGCAGTCCAGAGGATGTGCGACTGACTCAATTATTTATAATCCAGGGCTGGCAATGGAACGTGAAACAAGCAATGTGATTGGTCGAGCAAGGTTCCAGCTATCCGTATATTGGGTGGATACAGATAGTTGGAGCCTTGTCACATATTTGAAATCACTGCGCTGCCTCACAGAAATTAAAGTGCTGGTAGTCTACACGATCTATAAAACTGAGTGACCAATTACCAGCTAAAAAATTCCAGCTGTAGTAAGAAGACATGTCGATCTGGATGAAGAACGATTAAATGAACTGGAAGATAGTAATAACAGAAAAAAATACCCATTTACAAATAAATACAAATAAATCACTGTCTTTATACTCACTCACCCGACTTTGCCACTGCAAATAATGTATTTTTAGAGGTTGTAAACGCTACAGAAAAACACAAAGAGACACGTCTGCACTTCATCCACCCTCTCTGACAAAGACCTTGAGAAATGACTGAAATCTGAGACGGCATTATTATTATTTTTTTACTCCCTGTTTGAACTGGATTATAAATGCAATAACACAGCAGCATCACACAGCGTATTCCTCAACGCTGATATTACAGCACACAGCAGCATCACACAGCGTATTCCTCAACGCTGATATAAAGGGACACAGCACACAGCAGCATCACACAGCGTATTCCTCAACGCTGATATAAAGGGATACAGCACACAGCAGCATCACACAGCGTATTCCTCAACGGATATAAAGGGACTCACACAGCGTATTCCTCAACGCTGATATAAAGGGATACAGCACACAGCAGCATCACACAGCGTTTCCTCAACGCTGATATAAAGGGACACAGCACACAGCAGCATCAAAGCGTATTCCTCAACGCTGATATAAAGGGATACAGCACACAGCAGCATCACACAGCGTATTCCTCAACGCTGATATAAAGGGATACAGCACACAGCAGCATCACACAGCGTATTCCTCAACGCTGATATAAATGCAATAACACAGCAGCATCACACAGCGTATTCCTCAACGCTGATATAAAGGGATACAGCACACAGCAGCATCACACAGCGTATTCCTCAACGCTGATATAAAGGGACACAGCACACAGCAGCATCACACAGCGTATTCCTCAACGCTGATATAAAGGGATACAGCACACAGCAGCATCACACAGCGTATTCCTCAACGCTGATATAAAGGGATACAGCACACAGCAGCATCACACAGCGTATTCCTCAACGCTGATATAAAGGGACACAGCACACAGCAGCATCACACAGCGTATTCCTCAACGCTGATATAAAGGGATACAGCACACAGCAGCATCACACAGCGTATTCCTCAACGCTGATATAAAGGGACACAGCACACAGCAGCATCACACAGCGTATTCCTCAACGCTGATATAAAGGGATACAGCACACAGCAGCATCACACAGCGTATTCCTCAACGCTGATATAAAGGGACACAGCACACAGCAGCATCACACAGCGTATTCCTCAGCACACGCGTATTCTCAGCTGATATAAAGGGATTGTAGTCACCGCAGTTTTCAGCGTCTCTTCAACGCTGATATAAAGGGATACAGCACACAGCAGCATCACACAGCGTATTCCTCAACGCTGATATAAAGGGATACAGCACACAGCAGCATCACACAGCGTATTCCTCAACGCTGATATAAAGGGACACAGCACACAGCAGCATCACACAGCGTATTCCTCAACGCTGATATAAAGGGATACAGCACACAGCAGCATCACACAGCGTATTCCTCAACGCTGATATAAAGGGACACAGCACACAGCAGCATCACACAGCGTATTCCTCAACGCTGATATAAAGGGATACAGCACACAGCAGCATCACACAGCGTATTCCTCAACGCTGATATAAAGGGATACAGCACACAGCAGCATCACACAGCGTATTCCTCAACGCTGATATAAAGGGACACAGCACACAGCAGCATCACACAGCGTATTCCTCAACGCTGATATAAAGGGATACAGCACACAGCAGCATCACACAGCGTATTCCTCAACGCTGATATAAAGGGATACAGCACACAGCAGCATCACACAGCGTATTCCTCAACGCTGATATAAAGGGACACAGCACACAGCAGCATCACACAGCGTATTCCTCAACGCTGATATAAAGGGACACAGCACACAGCAGCATCACACAGCGTATTCCTCAACGCTGATATAAAGGGATACAGCACACAGCAGCATCACACAGCGTATTCCTCAACGCTGATATAAAGGGACACAGCACACAGCAGCATCACACAGCGTATTCCTCAACGCTGATATAAAGGGACACAGCACACAGCAGCATCACACAGCGTATTCCTCAACGCTGATATAAAGGGATACAGCACACAGCAGCATCACACAGCGTATTCCTCAACGCTGATATAAAGGGATACAGCACACAGCAGCATCACACAGCGTATTCCTCAACGCTGATATAAAGGGATACAGCACACAGCAGCATCACACAGCGTATTCCTCAACGCTGATATAAAGGGATACAGCACACAGCAGCATCACACAGCGTATTCCTCAACGCTGATATAAAGGGACACAGCACACAGCAGCATCACACAGCGTATTCCTCAACGCTGATATAAAGGGATACAGCACACAGCAGCATCACACAGCGTATTCCTCAACGCTGATATAAAGGGATACAGCACACAGCAGCATCACACAGCGTATTCCTCAACGCTGATATAAAGGGATACAGCACACAGCAGCATCACACAGCGTATTCCTCAACGCTGATATAAAGGGACACAGCACACAGCAGCATCACACAGCGTATTCCTCAACGCTGATATAAAGGGATACAGCACACAGCAGCATCACACAGCGTATTCCTCAACGCTGATATAAAGGGATACAGCACACAGCAGCATCACACAGCGTATTCCTCAACGCTGATATAAAGGGATACAGCACACAGCAGCATCACACAGCGTATTCCTCAACGCTGATATAAAGGGACACAGCACACAGCAGCATCACACAGCGTATTCCTCAACGCTGATATAAAGGGACACAGCACACAGCAGCATCACACAGCGTATTCCTCAACGCTGATATAAAGGGACACAGCACACAGCAGCATCACACAGCGTATTCCTCAACGCTGATATAAAGGGATACAGCACACAGCAGCATCACACAGCGTATTCCTCAACGCTGATATAAAGGGATACAGCACACAGCAGCATCACACAGCGTATTCCTCAACGCTGATATAAAGGGATACACAGCAACATCACACAACATATTCCTTATAAACTTAAACCAGACATCAGATGATTCTTCATTTTATTTTTAAAAAATGTTGGAGTTGCAATGTTGTTGCACTTAGCCAGTGGATTGAAAACTGTAAAGACCACTTATGTGTTGATGCATTATACATGTTGTAGTGTACTTTAAAATGATAATTATATGTGTACACAGAGCCACAATTCAATTCTGAAAAGGGTACAGTGAGTACAAACTGAGTCTCTGATTTGTGCTACTCTTCTGAAAGAGGCTTTGGTTCTCAGCCATCAAGAGGCTCATAAATATTCATAAAAGGCAATTTTAGTCTGAAAGCCAAAAAGACCAACTGTAGAAAACAAAACAATGTAGCTCTACATTGCCCTGTGCTACAAAACATGTGCCTGCCTGACCGATAACAGCAGCAGTATAAACCAGGGTGGAGCCTCCTTTAGGCTCTGTTTCAGATCCAACACCAAGTATATAAATGTTTGCACAATCAGACAGTGTGCAACCTGCACCAAGAGTCTGTTTAAGACTTACTGTTACAAGTGATGGTATGATCACCAAACACACTGCTGACGCTTGACCTGGTGTTTTATTGGGCTGATTTGCAATGTCACATATGGGAAATCAAAGGATATTAAATGCAACTGAGAAGAAATAGTTCTTCAATCTAACTGAACCCTTAACACAGCATCCATCAAATATTTTTAATTCTTTTTTTTAATGAAGTCCTGGTTAATAAATATAAAAGTCAGCATGCATGAAAGATTACCCAGGAAACTACTGTGCCAGGTGGAGCTGAATTGCTGTTCGGGCTAATATGTTACAAACAACTCGAAACAAAAACTTTTCACTGTATTATTATAATCCAAGCAGAACCTACAGAAAATGACCTGCAATCATACTGTAGGTAATAAGAGTCAATAATAACACAAATAATAATGCAAATAACATTCACAGAGAGCATATTGGGCAGAATTTCTGAAAGAAATATGCTAACAAGCTGGAAATGCAGTGTGCAAACTCAAGGGCATCATGCCATAGCTCCAATGCTGTGATTTTACAGTGGTATAAGTCTTCCTTTTTATAACAGTTGTATTGCATTATGAGTTACATTTATTTAATTGCTCATAAAATGGTGCAAACTGTGCTTTGGCACATACTTTGATAAATAAACTACAGCTCAAACTACATTTGGGAAATTGAATAAGGAATTCCTGTTTATTTGAATGTCTGAAGTAATTCAGGGTTAGAACTATAGGCTGCATTGCTGCATGCTTCTTTAGTCTTTGGCAGGGTTTCAAGAGTAGAGATTATAACGAATCAATAGAAGGCTAGACATCTTGCCAGGACAACCATTTTTGGCACTTTCTCAAAGTCTAATGGCATGTTTATCACTACTTTATTTAAAAACCTTTGCTGTATGTGACCTTTTGTATAATGCAGATGGTCAAACACAAGTTAAAGTCTATTTGATATTTTTTTAATGAGTCGTCCTTGAGCTGACTGAATTAAACATAGTTTGTCAAAGATCAAAAATTCTGGCACAAAATAAAAAGGACATAAAAAAGAGTTCTGCACGATAAACTAGACGAGGCATGCTTCACAAGTGACACATTGATTTTCTGTTACTCTTCAGTAGATAGAAACATATCCAATAGTTTCTCTTCAGATAAATCAGTGTCTTCAGAATGTATATAAAAGGATTTCAATTACACATCAAGAGTCTAAGGAGCTGATCCACTGAGACGAATCATGAATAATCAAGCTCTGTAGTGCAAATCCAAGCTTGCAATGCTGCTCTGCAGTGAGTCTCTGGCACTGTACACTGGAGACTGTCCGAAATAGCAGCAGTGTGTTGCTCTAATAATGCTTCAGAGTTAATGATGTCGGTAATCCAAACAGAGTCTGCTACCAAATCTCATTGTGGATTTCAATGCCATCGAATCTCATTGTGGATTTCAATGACACTGAATCATTATGGGGTCTTAACATCTTCTTGCCCTGAGTGCATCCTTCAAGTTGTACATTCATACAGCTAATGCACTTGCTGCTATGATATGTAAAGTGGCTTCCTTCCTTTACAATGCACAGTGCAACCAAATACTTGATATAGAACGTGATTGCAAATGTGCAATTCAGCTGCTTCTGCCAGAAGGGACTGTTCTGAACATACCCCTTTAGGAAGAACAATGCTTGGATGCAATATAACCAGTGTAAT
This sequence comes from Polyodon spathula, assembly GCF_017654505.1. Taxonomy (NCBI): domain Eukaryota; kingdom Metazoa; phylum Chordata; class Actinopteri; order Acipenseriformes; family Polyodontidae; genus Polyodon; species Polyodon spathula. The sequence goes on along the minus strand of NC_054542.1, from coordinate 51,007,341 downwards.
ACTACTTTTATAGTAATACATTGCTATTGCAAACTGATGGTGCCTGTGTGTTTGCATAGGATTGGATCAATAGCACACCAATAGCAGTGTGAGCAGGTTAAATGGGCAAGCATCAAAGTCCAGCAAAGTATTTTATAGCTGCCTATTTATTCATCTTCTTGAGAGAGAATCATTGTATAGTTTTATTGATTTTAGTTTTATTAAATGCTCAGCTTTGACACATCAAATAATGTTCAGCCATTTTCACAGTGATATCCCCTCAAACAAATTAAATATGGATCACTGGAAGATGAATGTAGCCTGAAGGTCATTGATGAAAAGATATAAGGGCTTGAAGTAGGGTCTCAGACAACACCTTGTAGGAAACCTGCATTGGTAATTGCTTTGCTGGTATTCCAAGCATCATGAATTTGTCAAGGTCTGACGGGCTTTGCTTATCCTTGACTTCACTGTCCTGACAGAAAGTCACTTGTGTTTTATGTGTGGATTTCAACCCTTGTAAAATGACCATCTGTGTGCGTTCATTAGGGTTGAGTTCTGTAGCCCCACCAATCAATCAGAGCATGTTGGGTTGTGTGGGGTGGGGTGATGCAGCAGATGTGTAATCTGCTTATCTCCTAAGTGTATTCATTCTCTGAAGTGTAAGGTATAAAATACAATGCAGAGCTTTGCTTTGGACTTCACTGAGCTTGTATTCCACCACGTACCACATGCTGTGTCAAATGACTTGGCAGAAGTACTACAGCTATGACCAAAGGTTTAGCATCAACCTACATAATTAACTCATTCTGCTTTATAAAGTGGAATGCAATCTGCTGAATAAATGAAAAATGTGATTTTTTGAAATACTACTATCATGACTTTTGCCATATATAATTTTGTAATTTCTTTGATTACATTTTTGGCAGGACAGCAACAAAAGGAATCAGCACACCACATTTGCCCTAGGGATTATTAGCATTTCCATACCTAGGTCCAATACACTGAAATCGCTGTAATGCTCCAGCCACTTCATCCAATGAATAGCTGACCAACACATGTGGGATGTGAGCAAACATTCCAGTTAATCTCTTAATTAAAAAGCATCTATTTCTATTACCTACTCTTCTCATAAGCCATCAGGATAACTGTATTTATTCCATTTATTTATTTCTTAAATGTATTTATTTATTACATTTTTTACAAAAGGCGGGAGATTGTCAGAACGGCTGGCTTTATGCTTTTGTTTTTGACAGGATGTATATATTTACAATGAATACAGATGTGCTCTGTGTGTTGGGTTTACTGTAACAGTAGATGGTGTTGCCTGTCTATTTGTTGGGTTTATTGTAACAGTAGATGGTGTTGTCTGTCTATTTGTTGGGTTTATTGTAACAGTAGATGGTGTTGTCTGTCTATTTGTTGGGTTTATTGTAACAGTAGATGGTGTTGTCTCTATTTGTTGGGTTTATTGTAACAGTAGATGGTGCTGCCTGTCTATTTGTTGGGTTTACTGTAACAGTAGATGGTCTTGCCTGTCTATTTGTTGGGTTTATTGTAACAGTAGATGTTGTTGTCTCTATTTGTTGGGTTTATTGTAACAGTAGATGGTGTTGTTTCTATTTGTTGGGTTTATTGTAACAGTAGATGGTGTTGCCTGTCTATTTGTTGGGTTTATTGTAACAGTAGATGGTGTTGCCTGTCTATTTGTTGGGTTTATTGTAACAGTAGATGGTGTTGTCTCTATTTGTTGGGTTTATTGTAACAGTAGATGGTGTTGTTTCTATTTGTTGGGTTTATTGTAACAGTAGATGGTGTTGTTTCTATTTGTTGGGTTTATTGTAACAGTAGATGGTGTTGTCTGTCTATTTGTTGGGTTTATTGTAACAGTAGATGGTGTTGTCTCTATTTCTTGGGTTTATTGTAACAGTAGATGGTGTTGCCTGTCTATTTGTTGGGTTTATTGTAACAGTCGATGGAGTTCTCTTTCCCTTTGTTGGGTTTATTAATCTGAAAGTCATTAAAAAGTCCTCTAAACAACTGTATGCTGTGTGCTGTGTGTTGTTCATCTTCCTCTAACCTTTAAGTCCAGCAGTTGTTTATTACAATCCTAAATTAATGTAATTGTTTTAAAGGGTTAGGGCAGTGACAAAAATGGATTGTGAAATAAGATTAACAAGTTCAGCGGCTGCAATGGCTCTTTCAAGGCTCCATCGTAGAATAAACTGCTCTGTAGTAAACTCTAATGAAATTTGCTCTGAGTTCAATATTTTTTAAGACTTAAGAAAAAAACTGATGTGTTTTTTCTGATCAGTGCCTTGCCACTGAATTCCTGCTACGCTGTAAAAGGGTTATGCTATTGATGGAATTCATTTTTCTTTCAGAGACAACAGTGCAATTTTAAATAACTTAACTGCATTATGTTTATTAATTATTTGGCTCTAACAATTTGTTAGAGCCACAGTTGATTCAAAGTAGATCTGTGATCACTCGATCCATTTAAGCATTAATAAACCAAAGGAGAAAACATATACTCTGATTCGTTAAAATTGAATAAACTGAGTCTGTGTGATTATGCGTTATTAACTGTTGTCTAGGTATGTGCAAATCTGTAAGCCAGTACGTGAACAATGCACTATAGGAGTTTATTCAATTGATTTGTCTTCCTGTTTGCCTCCCTTTATACTATTAGAGAATAAAAGAAGTGCACAAATGTGACATTATGTAGAAGTGATTTCTTTTTTTTAAATTTAGTTTTCTCCCCAATTTAGTGTGCCCAATTATTATCTGTATCCTCGGCCCACCGCTAGGAACCCCCCACCGACTCAGGGAACGGAGGCTGGAACACGCGTCCTCCTGCCAACCCCTCATTTTTCGCACTGCTGATCCACAGCAATGCCACCAGACCTATAGCACTGGAGGACAACACAGATCTGGAGGCTCCACTGCAGAACCACAAGCACCCTATTGGCCACAGGGGTCGCTGATGGGCAGTGAGCAGTGGATTCCCCTGCCGACCTAAGCCCTCCCTACCTGGGCAGCACTCGACCAATTGTGCACCACCCCCTGGGAGCTCCAGGTCACGGTTGGCTGTGACATAGCCTGGACTCGAACCTGCGATCCCCAGGATATAGGGCACATCCGCGTGGAGCATCTTTGCTGGATGTGCCACTCGGGAGCCCCCAAGAAAAGTTTTTTTATATACCAATAAACTCAAGGTAATGAAAGGTAAACTCAAACAATGACTTCCAGATTGTTGAGAGCTCTCGGCTCTTCAGGCTTTGTGCCCAACCACCCCTACAGGTCACTGTCTGCCAGGTAAAGACCTCTATACTGGCCATTAACACTTAATTTAGTGCACACTGTAACTGGGGTCCATTTTACATGCCTGGTGTATGTTTCTCCCATTTCAGCCAAATGAAAATTAAGAAATGTAATTCCTCAATAAAGATGTTATGGGCATGCCATATTTTTTGCAATGACCCTTGGAGTTCTTAAATACTCCCAACCCAAATATATACTGTTTTCTGTTTTTAGTTTTTCAGTATGGAATCATGAGTCTTCTATCTTTGTTTAAGTGGCATTCAATTGCAACAGGTAAATAAAAATTACATGGAAGCCTTTTTCATTGTTGATTGATAGCGAGAAAAGGAACCACTTCAGCATCATACCAGGATAATTATAGGTCTCATAGAAAACATATTGGAATCTGCTCTAGTGCATGATGCTCAGAGCACACTTACAGTGCTTGCATGCTTCTGGCTTAGGGAATGAAGCCCTCTGGAGTATCTTCTGGACTTACTGTAGGTGGAGTTCACAGCCAGGGTTCCTCGTGTAGCTGACTGTATGTGGAGTTCACAGCCAGGGTTCCTCGTGTAGCTGACTGTAGGTGGAGTTCACAGCCAGGGTTCCTCATGTAGCTGACAGGCGGTGGTGCTTCAACCTATTTAAACAGATGTGCTAAGCCTTGTGTGCTGTGGGGTGAAATTCTGTCAGGGAAAGTGAGAGTAATTGCTGCAAAGAAGCAAGAGAGGCAAGATCATGACAAGGAAGGTTTTTCAAACAGGATGTGTAATTGTGCACTGTCTCGAGTAAAACTAAAAGAATGCTATCAGCATATGATACCCGTGTGTCTCCTGACAGCAGGATTTTACAGTCAATAACAGTGTAATGAAGAAACGTCCATCCACACAGCCACTAAACCATAAGACTTCTGTAGATAGCTTCATGTGTAGCTGCACAATCTTTTTGCACAATTGTATTAGAAAAGAGTTAAGGTTAGGATTAGGTTTAGATAGGTTATATTGTGCAAAAAGATTTACACATTAAGTACAGTGTAACTATGCATAATAACAGTGTACATATCTGTAAATACACATGTATTTACTAATTAACCACTATGTAAATACACAGTAACATTCTTGCAAATAACTGTTTTTAAATGCTAATCAAACAAGTCCCTGTTTATGATCACTCATCAAATCAGGGAACAAAAAATTAAAGGGGAACTGAGAGAGTGAAGATAGGGCAGGATGCAATGAGATATGTAGGTATGTGCACCAGGGGTATTGTGTAAGTATGTACACCAGGAGTATTGTGTAAGTATGCACACCAGGAGTATTGTGTATGTATGTGCACCAGGAATTTTGTGTAAGCATGTGCACCAGGAGTATTGTGTGAGTATGTGCATGTGGCAATAGTGCCCGCCCCTGTGTATATTTTGTGTTATGTGTTGTGTTTTAATGTTGGTGTATAGTCATTGGTACACAGGATATAAATGGGTCTGTGTAACACGTGTTTAAAATGTATATTTGTATTTAGGCATGAGGATTGCACAGCACTTCACGTGCAAGTAAAAAGTAATAATATATGAGCACGGGGAATTGCACTTTATTAATTCACGTGCAGTTGTACCGCGACTCCAATTGAATGATTGATTAGCAATCGAGTCTCAGTACAGCTGCATAAAAGCAGCATGTTTTCACTCACTCGGGGTTGTGTGTTCGATGAGTGGAGAACGGGATTGGAGACGGAGGTAATTGTAATAATAATAATAGTTAAAATAGAAGCTCACCGTGTTTTGTCTGTATAGTCCGTTTTGTTTGTCTTTTTGTTGACGATGAGTGCCATGTCCTGTGTTTTGTTTGTCTTACAATCTTTTATTTTCTGTCCATCTGTTCATTATTTAATGCTGAGCGAGACCATTCGCTCAGCTTCACCAAACTCCACCTCTCTTTGTTTATTTCCTGGTTCGTGTTTCTGGTCTGACGTCCCCCACTCCAGCCGTCTTTGTGACAGTGCACCAGGGGTATTGTGTAAGTATGTGCACCAGCAGTATATTGCCACTATGTGCACCAGGATTATTGTGTAAGTATATGCACCAGGAGTATTGTGTAAGTATGTGCACAAGGAATATTGTGTATCTATGTGCACCAGGAGTATTGTGTAAGTATGTGCACTAGAAGTATTGTGTAGGTATGTGCACCAGGAGTATTGTGTAAGTATGTGCACCAGAAGTATTGTGTAGGTATGTGCACCAGGAGTATTGTTGCAGCACTGAGGTTGCAATGAGACGTGGCAGTATATTCACCAGGAGTATTGTTGCAGCACTGAGGTTGCAATGAGACATTGAACATTCACTTTCTGAACTTATTGATGACCTAAGTCTATGCCTTCTCTTGAGTATAGGGATTGTGTCAGTGATCAGATATCTCGACAGTCTAGAGGAAACAAAACATGATGGTTCTGTTATACATTTTGAAAGGCTTTCAGGACCGATTGAGTGCATTTTATGAGAGTATTTTTAGAAGGTAAATTTGTTTAACTCATTTTAAGATCTGATCACCACTGTTTAAATTGAACAAAAGCCCTGATTTTCATTCTGTTTGGCTACATTATTGTAACATGCCTACAAAACTGAGTTTCAGCAATTCAGTCAATGTACAGTAAATTTGGAGAAAACAGGACGCTTCTAGAATGTCCTACATTAAGAAGTTTCCACGTCTTAATTATTGTGGCTGGATGACTAACAAGAAGTGAAACTATTTCTAGTAACACTAAAGTATTATTGAAGAGCCCAAGGTTACAAGGTGAACTCCTTCTCAATTGACTGTTCCAAAGCCTGCATCTTGAACTGCCAGTGAATCTAAATGGATGCTAGTAATGTTGGTACAGAGCCAGTGCACTGAAAGGAAACAGAAAATGAGTTCAGTGTTTACATCACTGAAAGTTTTTATTTCCACGGATGACATAAATCATGTTTCATTTTGTAACATCTATCATGAAAGTTCCTGGAAACGTCAGAATTGCAAAATATGCAGTCATGAAATCAAAATGGAGAACAAGAAGGAACAGACAAACACTGTAACGATATCTGAGCTGCTACATAATGTATGATTAAGAGGAGGGTTAAAATCCATTTAAAATGGAATACATCTGATATAATTCCCCTCATTTAGTCTTCGAACTGATGGGCTTTGAAATTATGAACAAGACTTCAGTACCTTGAAATGAAGAAAACCATTGGTTGGAAACTAATCATATTGCAAATTAATCAGTCATGATTCCTTCTTCAGGATTATTAATAATTGTTCTTGTTGCCCCTAAACTTATATGTTTATTTTTTTCCTGACCTTTATGTATAAAAAAAGGTGAGACTGAAAGATTTGATTCTTCAATGCAAATGGAAAGGTGACAGCCCATTGTATAATATAAGGGTTTAGTGCCCGCAATCACAATGCGATTATGATTGCAAATTCACACCTCAGGTCTGCAAAACAGATACCCAATTCAAATTTGTGTGTACTGTGTGTAATCATTTACAAAAACTAAAGTCATAATACTGATGCTAAATCCTTTGAATCCTTCAAAGACAAAGCGACGCTAACTCAGACTCAAAACAGACAACACTGCGGCCACACGCCTGGTGCAATGGAGTATTTCTCTATACTATGAACTCCAATCTTTCAAGATTGAAAGGTACAGATACAACCAAACTGCAGGAAACTGCCAAGATAAAGAGAAAGACAATATTAAGATACCAGAACCAATGAAAAGGAGATTAAAGTAAACCACAGTGCTTGTATAAATAAGGCTAAAAAGTAAACCAGAAAACCCACACATTTATCAACATTAACATTGTAAACAATGGCATGGACTCAGCAAACTGTTAATGATTGTAGAGACATGTTTGAAGCATTGAAAATGACCTATGTGTGACTGCATTGCTGTTGTCATCACTTCCAAACAGCTTTGCTTGTTTGAGGTGTGCCATATGTGTGTACAATTCTTGACACAATGATTGATGCACAAAACAAAAGGTTAAATTAACTTCTTATATTGCCCAAATGAAATATACTGCCATACCAAGCAGCATAACTAAGAGTTCAGAAATAGTTACCCAAGCTGGTCTTTAATGCGCTTGCCCAGGACTGTCCATAACTTAATGAAGCAGTAAACAGAAATTATGAGCCCCATTGCTTGCAAGCAACACAGATGAACAAACCCTGGACACTGTCTAATGGGCTTCCACTGTGAAGCAGGTCATTATGGCAACGCCTAGTGAAATTAAGAAATTAGCTGGGTTTACATAAATCATTTCCAATGTTGTAATAGCCCCATGGCAGAACAAGGAGGTTCTGCAGGTGCACTTGTAATGACTCCCAGTAAAACTTTCAACATGATTTTGATCTGCTATAACTACATTAATAATTTGCATTAAAGCTATCCAGCAGCCCAATGACACCTCATTAAAAAACGTATGCCGGCACTGTAATCTCCCATGCTGCATGAAGTGTAAAAATTAGAATGACAATAATGGGGAATATCTACATCTGGGGAATAACTACATTCATAATTAAACTTAAAAAGATCACGTTCCTTCTCCCCATGCATTCTGAAGACAGACAAGCTTGAAAAGCATTAATACAAAATGCTCTGATTCACATGAATTGAAATGTAGGGCTTTATTGAGCATGACGCACTGGCACAGGTCAGGCACGAAGTCTGATTGTGATTTCATTCCAAATGTGTCATTCAGAAATCTTGCACTGAATTCAGAATAGTGAACAAGTTCATTTTTTGATTGTTGCTGTTTTTCTGTAGGCACTAAGTTACAGATATTGGATGATCTTGCACATCTATGCAACTTGTATGCATATATTCATGTCCCTGAAATTCAGGCTGCAGGGACAGTGCTAGTACAGCAACACTGCATGAATGAATCAGTATATTGTAACTGTAAAGAGGAATGTATTCAAAACTCACACTACACGTATCTTCAAGGCATTGCTGATCTACTGATCAACGAGGTGGATTTAAAGATGCTCAGTTAATAGATCAGATGCTTTAGAAATAGTTAAGAAGCATCTAGCCTAGACGTTTTTAATACACAGAAACAAAATAGTATCACCTATGTAAATACAATCCATTCTTGAACCCAATATAAAAGAAAATAGATTGGTATAATATAACATGTGTGGAATTACACTCACTCTTTGGGTTCATGTGCCATAAAAAATAAAAATAAAATAAAAAAATAAAAACTGAACAAACACATGAACCAACACTTCGGTTCCTCTCTGGAAGCCAGGCATTTCTTACATTTAATACTTCTTGCTCACATAGGAGAGCACTACCCTATACTGACAGGAAGGACCTTAGCTTTCCCTTCACATTTCCAGAGAGTGGAGCAGCCCTCTGAACCATGATCATTCTCACTCTCTCTCAACCACTCTGCAAATATTTGTAATACCACTGCCTATGTTCTAAACTCTGTGGCGGACAGGATCGCAACCCTACCCTGTGGCTTCACTAAATAACCAACATTAAAAACTGAACAGCTCAAAATAACCTGCATTAGCCAGGACTAGAAACCAAGTTCCCTGTAACTGTAAAACACAATGCCTCATGTGTAACTGTAAACACAATGCCTGATGTGTAACTGTAAACACAATGCCTGATGTGTAACTGTAAACACAATGCCTGATGTGTAACTGTAAACACAATGCCTGATGTGTAACTGTAAACACAATGCCTGATGTGTAACTGTAAACACAATGCCTGATGTGTAACTGTAAACACAATGCCTCATCTGTAACTGTAAACACAATGCCTGATGTGTAACTGTAAACACAATGCCTGATGTGTAACTGTAAACACAATGTCTCATGAGTAACTGTAAACACAATGCCTCATGTGTAACTGTAAACACAATGCCTCATGTGTAACTGTAAACACAATGCCTCATGTGTAACTGTAAACACAATGCCTGATGTGTAACTGTAAACACAATGTCTCATGTGTAACTCTAAACACAATGTCTCATGTGTAACTGTAAACACAATGCCTCATGTGTAACTGTAAACACAATGCCTCATCTGTAACTGTAAACACAATGTCTCATGTGTAACTGTAAACACAATGCCTCATGTGTAACTGTAAACACAATGCCTCATCTGTAACTGTAAACACAATGCCTGATGTGTAACTGTAAACACAATGCCTCATGTGTAACTGTAAACACAATGCCTCATGTGTAACTGTAAACACAATGCCTCATGTGTAACTGTAAACACAATGCCTGATGTGTAACTGTAAACACAATGCCTCATGTGTAACTGTAAACACAATGCCTCATGTGTAACTGTAAACACAATGCCTCATGTGTAACTGTAAACACAATGCCTGATGTGTAACTGTAAACACAATGTCTCATGTGTAACTGTAAACACAATGCCTCATGTGTAACTGTAAACACAATGCCTCATGTGTAACTGTAAACACAATGCCTCATGTGTAACTGTAAACACAATGCCTCATGTGTAACTGTAAACACAATGCCTCATGTGTAACTGTAAACACAATGCCTCATGTGTAACTGTAAACACAATGCCTCATGTGTAACTGTAAACACAATGCCTCATGTGTAACTGTAAACACAATGTCTCATGTGTAACTGTAAACACAATGCCTCATGTGTAACTGTAAACACAATGCCTCATGTGTAACTGTAAACACAATGCCTCATGTGTAACTGTAAACACAATGCCTCATGTGTAACTGTAAACACAATGTCTCATGTGTAACTGTAAACACAATGCCTCATGTGTAACTGTAAACACAATGCCTCATGTGTAACTGTAAACACAATGCCTCATGTGTAACTGTAAACACAATGCCTGATGTGTAACTGTAAACACAATGTCTCATGTGTAACTGTAAACACAATGTCTCATGTGTAACTGTAAACACAATGCCTCATGTGTAACTGTAAACACAATGCCTCATGTGTAACTGTAAACACAATGCCTGATGTGTAACTGTAAACACAATGCCTGATGTGTAACTGTAAACACAATGTCTCATGTGTAACTGTAAACACAATGCCTCATGTGTAACTGTAAACACAATGTCTCATGTGTAACTGTAAACACAATGTCTCATGTGTAACTGTAAACACAATGCCTCATGTGTAACTGTAAACACAATGCCTGATGTGTAACTGTAAACACAATGCCTCATGTGTAACTGTAAACACAATGCCTCATGTGTAACTGTAAACACAATGTCTCATGTGTAACTGTAAACACAATGCCTCATGTGTAACTGTAAACACAATGCCTCATGTGTAACTGTAAACACAATGCCTGATGTGTAACTGTAAACACAATGCCTCATGTGTAACTGTAAACACAATGCCTCATGTGTAACTGTAAACACAATGCCTCATGTGTAACTGTAAACACAATGCCTGATGTGTAACTGTAAACACAATGCCTCATGTGTAACTGTAAACACAATGTCTCATGTGTAACTGTAAACACAATGCCTCATGTGTAACTGTAAACACAATGCCTCATGTGTAACTGTAAACACAATGCCTGATGTGTAACTGTAAACACAATGCCTCATGTGTAACTGTAAACACAATGCCTCATGTGTAACTGTAAACACAATGCCTCATGTGTAACTGTAAACACAATGCCTCATGTGTAACTGTAAACACAATGCCTCATGTGTAACTGTAACCACCATAGTAGATACTGGAAGTACCCATTCCAGCCTTCTGCCAGTCCATCAGTTTAATTACTAAGGGGCTACTAATTAATTACATTCTCTTTTTGATTAAATGTAAACTATAGATTTTACTGGCTCATGTGTAACAGAATGTACATTTAAGAACCTGTATGCATGGAATGTTCTGCTTGTTTTGTCCAGTATATGTACAGTACAGCATTCCGTTTTCATAGAACTTTTTTTTGTAATTCCTTTTATTTTTATGTTCCATTTGCTGCTCTGTTCTAGTATGCTTTATTTTGATTGATAGTTCACGAACTAAATGTTTTCTGAATTCCTATAATTTATTAATATTTACTTAATCTGTCTTATTAAATTTAAAATGAGCATTAATGCTCTTCTTAATTATTTGCATTATAAACTCATCTTTCAGTAATAAGATTTTATTGCCACCCATCTCATATACAAATGCCCCAGGGTGTGATCTCATGCTACTGTTTCTCAAAGGCCTGAGCTATCGACAATCTCTAATGCTATAACGGGGGCAGCTTATTCTCTGGGATAGTCAGTTTATATGAGAATAAGTACTGTGTAGCATTTGGGACACAATTAACCCTAAAGGTCTGGCATCTCTAACTTGCCATAATAATAACTAACTTAACTAAAGGAAAACGATGATCCAGCAGCAATAGGGAATGTGAACCCTCTCCCTGCCAAGCCAACAGCAGGACAGGAGGAGAGCTCACTAGGGCACTGAAGCGCACCACATCAACAACATCACAGGTCTTATTTTATTAGCTTTTCTAACATGTGGGAGTCATGTACTCTTCATGGAACTCTGTGGTTGATTCATGTTGCATATCATTCATGGAATATTGCGTGATTCATTGTTACTGCCATGCTGCAATCGGTTACAATCCCTGGGCAGGTGTCAATTAATCAAATATTTTACTTCAAATAAATTCAAATACATAGTACAGAGCTCAAGTGTTACTGCAGTTAAAAAAAAAAAAGTATTCTCTATACAGAAATAAAACAAGATTTATTAACATCCTTTGTGCCTTCCATGTATGAAGTATTAAGACCAGGAATACATTTAACCACAGCACATGGTGCAGTATGATTGACTGATGTTTCACCCACAACACTAATTGGGTCCACTTGTTTACTTGCATTACTACAGTCAATCAAGCCCAGATCCTCTGTCAATAATGTTTAAACATGCTAACTTATGTGAGCAGAAGGCATTATAAATGCATTGAATATGAAACGGTATAAAACTATAACCTATTTTGACATTATGCAACAAAGCTAGAACTAATTATGTGAGCTTGAATCAGTCTGAAAAGTCAGCAATTTGAATTTCAATTTGATTCAAGGATCCCCCATGTATGGAAGTTGAGTTTTGCATATAAAAGAGGAATGCAATTAATAGTGTAATGACTTCGAGAGGTGGCGGGAATCTCAGAGGACCCCTGTAATGGACAGTTGGCGAGGGCACTGATTGGGTGGAGGGGAAAGGCTGCCAAGTGGTCTCCTCCAACCCGATCTGAGAAGCTAGACGGGGCGGGCCAGCATACAAGAGCGACGGGAATAACGAGAGGAGTGGGAGACGACAAGTGAACTGACGAGTAAGAATAGAGAGGAAGAGAGAGAACCACCACTATCCACCATTAATACAGTCAGCTGAGAGGGGGACCCCAACCACTGTTGTGCATTTAACCCCATTGGAAACATTGTGTGAGAAAGGAAGAGGGTGAGCAACAGGAGTGACTGTGAGAAGGAGAAGGGAAGCCGGCAGGAGTCCGAGTGACAATCCAGAGGAGCTGCATCAGGAGTGCAATGTGTATGTGTGTGTGTGTGTGTGCGTCTGCATGTGTGTGTGCATGTGTGTTCAACCCCTCCCCCCATACTTCTGACTATCCTATGCTCTTTCATCCCTCTATCATCAAATATAGGCTGGTTTGCTGCTCCAACAAGACATCACATAAGACTCAATACGATTCAGTTATAAATGTTGAATAGAATTGCTTGGGTACTGTGTATTTCGTGTGCAGGTATTTACTAATTTCTGTAAGGAAATGTTACCTGGAAGACTGTTTTCAGTGATTTGAAAACAATACAAAAGAGTAAATGATCATACCCTTGGAAATGGGAATAATCAATAAGGAATATATAATACAGATGGGAGATTTATAATTGAATGGAATGGAAACATAAGTTCAGGGTGAGCCAGGCAGGAGTGGTTAACTTGAAGATCCATTTCATCAAAATCGATACAAGTCAAGAAAGGCACTAACCTGTGACTGTACATGCAGAAGAAGCTAATGATAGCACAGTGATTGGCTGAGGTTGAGAGATAATGTCAGTGATCAGGAAGTGAGTATTTTATATCTGACACAGCGCAGAACAGGCACAAGGACACACACAAATAGACTGTAAAACTAAGAAAGAAATGTCCTTATAAAAGTCCATCTTGTATGTCAAACTTGTCCCACGAAAGAGGATTGTTTTTAAAATTACAGTACATGATTTGAGTGTTAAAAGGTGCCCTTATAGATTATAAATCTGTGTTCCTTTTTTTAAATAGTAATTTTTGTTCTCCATTATTTCAATCACAATATCATTCATAAATATGGCCTTTGTGTTTCTCGTTGATTATTTTTATGATAAACCTTTGACTCAGGTCATTCATATAAAATAAAGACAGGCTATCTGGTTTATTTCAATGCATATGCAGGATAAATACACCTGGATATAATCCCATCAGTAGATATTGGGGCCACTGGCAGCATGTCAATTAACTCGAGAGTCGCGAGTCATGGGTTCTCTGCACACCTTCTCTAACAGCCTCTTCATAATGCTAAAAAAGTACTGAAAGTTATTTCAAGGGATCCGGGAAGATGGGAAACAGCAGAGCAAGATCCAGTACAATTTACAGGTCATGTTATAACTTCTACAGTTGTAGTACTGGCTCTCTAATGCATTCATTCTAATTAGCAGATATTTTATTTATTTATTTATTTTTAAACAGCGAGTTTCATCATAATTTGCTAAGTGGACGTAGCTACTATATGGTCAAAACTGGAACATAACATGCATTCTAGAATTATACCAAAAAAGCCTCAACCTACCCAGCTGTTACTCCATAATATAACGATGTTACAAAACAGCACATGGGACGCCAAGCACACATTTCAAGCAGCCTTCTCTGCACAACTCTCCAATAATGACCTAGTGGCCTCTCATTTAACAGCAACTCAGAAAGACTGGCAGGACCAGATCACTCTAAATTGTTCCCATTCATTTTAACATGCAAATAGGGTGGGTTGTAACCTATTATTGCAACATAGCATTTTAAACATGGTAAGTTCCTAGTTTGTAATTCATATGCATTTCCATTGGATTTGAAAAATGAACGAACCTTCAGCATTTTAGATTCACAATTCATTTTTCTTTGTCTTGGTTGCAATTACAAGCTAACTGTTTTCCTCATTGTCTGCTGCTTTATTCGAGCTGTACTGATAAGTGATGTCTTGGGAAATGAAAGCTGTTATTATAAGAATGGGTTTCTTCATATTGCAGGCTAATGTTCACTGGAGAGCAAATGTTTCTCCAGCTTAATATCTGGCATCACCTGGGGTAGCTAATCTATAGCTTCACACAAGTATTTTACATCAAACACCAATCAGCAGCTGCATGTTACCAGAACACAGCAGCTAACACAATCAGTATAGACTTACAAATAAGAATATATTACTGCTGGAGTTACTTTTAAAGAGAGTGATGCCCTTTAAAATATATACAGTATCTAGATCTCAAACTGGGGTCTGTTCAATTGATGTAAGAGGTTGCAGATTTAAGGATTGCCGTCCTTTAAAATCACTAAATAGAACCCTCTTTGTCATTTTACACATTTTTACAGACAGAAATGCTCTGAAGATAAGTTTGATTTTCATAACCTTTATTATTTATTTATTTATTTTATAAATTTAGAGTGGCCAATTGTGTTTTTTTGGTTCTTTGCCTCACCGCAGTGAGTCGCCACACAGCACATACATTCTGAGAGCGTGTGAGGGTCCTCCGATCTCACAAGCCTAAAGCCACAATCGCTTTTAGGCTGAGCAATCGAGAACAGAGGTGGGCAAGCTACCGATCTGGGAGAACAGAGATCAGCTGTGCTTTTTATCCACTCTGACTGTGCTTAGTGTCTGGCTGGTAGGGTTCGCTGTGGCGCGATGAGGAGAAGGAATCCTGGCTGGCTGTGACGCCCTCTTCGGAGTCCCCAGCAAAGTTTAGCCTCTTTGCCCAGCCCGGATGCTGTTTCATAACCTTTTTAATACAGGTTTACTATCTTGCATATTGCATTATCAGGATTGTGCATTTAATGTATACATAT
This sequence comes from Polyodon spathula, assembly GCF_017654505.1. Classification (NCBI taxonomy): domain Eukaryota; kingdom Metazoa; phylum Chordata; class Actinopteri; order Acipenseriformes; family Polyodontidae; genus Polyodon; species Polyodon spathula. Next base: position 50,991,947 of record NC_054542.1, on the reverse strand, counting down.
GTATATATCTATATATTGTATATTAATAACAAAGAGCAATTGAATTACCAGATATGCCAACCACAGCACAAACACATGAGTTTCCACAAATCTATAACGTGTGTCTCTTGTCTGTACTAAAATGAGGTCCAGTGCTAGATTGCTATTAAAAGCACACACTGGGGAGGTGGGGAGAATGGGGTCTGGAGTCCAGGATCACCCCATTCGGGGCAGGTAAAAGGCTCGAAGAGGTATTAGTCTAGAGCTTGGGACTAGCTGGCCCTAGGACCCATGCCAGCCAGTCGTATTGTGATTCTTCACCTAAAGGAGCTTGATATAAGCCTGGGCACAGTTGGGAATGCTGCCAGCAATATCAAGATGGATGGTTGGGTTGAAGTCAGGGGTTGCAGCCTCCAGACTATTAATAATTATACCCATTAATCTGGAATGGATTGACCGCCCAGTATAGAAGCTGCCATTGGGAGTCTATAACCCCTGTCAGTAAAACAAATCTACTGAATTGAACCTCATTTCAGAATATAAACCTTAATGAAAAAAGCTAAATGAAACTAATTGTATTACCATACTTGAATAGAAGAAACTGCATGAACTCGCAACATAATATACCATTCCCCTTATCACTGAAATCATCTATATAGTACCTGAAAAAACACACTATCACGGCACCAAGTGAAACTCACTTTCCAAATCATTACTTGCTCAGGGTTTATTTTATTTTTTTATATGAACTCATTATATAAAATGACCTTTGAAGCTAAATATAATCAGAGAACTAAGAGTTCCCATGCAGTAGATACTAGTTTAAACAGTAAATGACTATTGCAAACAGTGATTATTCTTCTCTTGACATTTCATATTTAATGCAACCTTTCCAAAGTGTACATGTAATAAATCATGAAAAAGGCCACCCATCCAGTCTGAATGTATTTCTCTTTATTGAACAGTGTTACTTACCAGCCATCTGAAATGCATAACGTAGATCATGTCATACCTGCAAAATACCCAAGCTACCTATACTACATCTAAACCCAAAATGCAATATGAGAGCCAACACGTAAATACAATGTGTAATACATATATAAACACATACAACAATGCTTGAAGCTACCCGGATGTTATGCTTCAAAGGGCTCTACTGTAATAATGTTTTTCTTTTTTTATTGGTCCTTAATTCTCTTGTTAGTAATTACTTGAAGATACTTGTACAGGGCAGTCCTTTGAGCATACCTGTTTGCTATTGCAAACTCAGCAGCCCTAGTCCTCTGTGTATGCATATAACAACACGACAGGAGTGGTGATTTATGGGAAGAAGCATTGCCTGATTGTGAGTTCAAGGAAAACTCTTTCCCCTCTGTTATTAATTACTGCTGGAACCACAATCCAAGCTGCACTCATTATAACACAGTTCTTCGGAGCAACCGCTTTGGCAGGTGTCAGTGGTGTTAAGGTGGGTATGTAGCCTTAGTCTCACAGGAGCTCATTGGAATAAAAAGCTTGTTCTCTGTAACCATGCACGCAACCAACCCTCCCTGCAAAGTGTCAGCATGCAGTATGCAACCAACCCCTCCTTGCAAAGTGTCAGCATGCAGTATGCAACCAACCCCTCCTTGCAAAGTATCAGCATGCAGTATGCAACCAACCCCTCCCTGCAAAGTGTTAGCATGCAGCATGCAACCAACCCCTCCCTGCAAAGTGTTAGCATGCAGCATGCAACCAACCCCTCCCTGCAAAGTGTTAGCATGCGGTATGCAACCAACCCCTCCCTGCAAAGTGTTAGCATGCAGCATGCAACCAACCCTCCCTACAAAGTGTGGGAGTTCTAAAAGAAAAGTGTAAGGTACTGCACGCAGGAAATAACAATGTACATTATAAATATCATACGGGAGATACTGAAATTGGAGAAGGAATCTATGAAAAAGACCTAGGAGTTTTTTTTGACTCAGAAATGTCTTCATCTAGACAATGTGGGGAAGCTATAAAAAAGGCTAACAAGATGCTCGGATGCATTGTGAAAAGTGTTGAATTTAAATCAAGGGAAGTAATGTTAAAACTGTACAATGCACTAGTAAGACCTCATCTTGAATATTGTGTGCAGTTCTTGTCACCTCGCTATAAAAAAGATATTGCTGCTCTAGAAAGAGTGCAAAGAAGAGCGACCAGAATTATTCCGGGCTTAAAAGGCATGTCATATGCAGACAGACTAAAAGAATTGAATCTGTTCAGTCTTGAACAAAGAAGACTACGTGGCGACCTAATTCAAGCATTCAAAATTCTAAAAGGTATTGACAGTGTCGACCCAAGGGACTTTTTCAGCTTGAAAAAAGAAACAAGGACCAGGGGTCACAAATGGAGATTAGACAAGGGAGCATTCAGAACAGACAATAGGAGGCACTTTTTTACACAGAGAATTGTGAGGGTCTGGAATCAACTCCCTAGTAATGTTGTTGAAGCTGACACCCTGGGATCCTTCAAGAAGCTGCTTGATGAGATTTTGGGATCAATAAGCTACTACCAACCAAACGAGCAAGATGGGCCGAATGGCCTCCTCTCATTTGTAAACTTTCTTATGTTCTTATGTTCTTATGTAAAAGCAAACTAACGAGGGTTCATATTTATAGCAATATTTTTCTTCAGTATATGTTTAATACTAATACAAGTTGACAACACTTTACATTAGGTGTATCTAATTACTGTGTAGCTACATAGCAGTCACTTAGTAAATACACGTGTGCTTACACATAATCATAATGTTATTATGCATAGTTACAACATACTTAACGTGTAAATCTTTTTACATGATATATGTAAGTACACAATTGTATCAGAAAAGGGTTAGGTTTAAAGTTTGGATGATAATTAGACACATTTCATGCAAAACAAATACACATTAAGTACATTGTAACCATGCATAATAATATTGCAATTATGTGTAGGTACATATGCATTCACTAAGTAACTGCTATGTAAATGCACAGTAATTAGAGACACTTCAGAATATTTAGCAGACTGCGGTCCTGCACTCCATTTCTGCATGGATTTGTTTGAGATATATTTTCAATAGACATTCATGTATAGGATATATACCCAAGCATTTATAATCAGTCTACCAGTAATGTGTATGGCACATTTACAACAGGGTTGTGAAATACTGTGCACAGTTTTCTCTGCTTTAAATTAGAAATATGTAAAGTACTTGCTGGTCATTTGTTTACGGAAATACAATGTCTATGAGCCTTATTGGAAAAGAAACCTGCAGCACAGTGAAAGAGATTTATAAAATGCTGATCTGCAGCACTCAGTTTATCCAAACCAATGTATGGATATGAATCAAAGCTGCCAAGAAGCATTCCAAATACACTGTCAAAGAGACCAGGACTACAACACAGCATTCCAACTGCACTGTCAAAGAGGCCAGGACTACAACACAGCATTCCAATTGCACTGTCAAAGAGGCCAGGACTACAACACAACATTCCAATTGCACTGCCAAAGAGGCCAGGACTACAACACAGCATTCTAATTGCACTGCCAAAGAGGCCAGGAATACAACACAACATTCCAATTGCACTGCCAAAGAGGCCAGGACTACAACACAGCATTCCAATTGCACTGCCAAAGAGGCCAGGAATACAACACAACATTCCAATTGCACTGCCAAAGAGGCCAGGACTACAACACAGCATTCCAATTGCACTGTCAAAGAGGCCAGGACTACAACACAACATTCCAATTGCACTGTCAAAGAGGCCAGGACTACAACACAGCATTCCAATTGCACTGTCAAAGAGGCCAGGACTACAACACAACATTCCAATTGCACTGTCAAAGAGGCCAGGACTTGATGCCAGGGGAACCCACACTCAATACTGAGACAACCAATTGGACCTTTTTCACACTGTCTGAAGAACTGATCTCTAGAAACCAAGCCTGTAGACATTTTCATCTCCGTGGGTCTTGGGTTGAGGTGCTTTTCACTGATGTTATGCACTTCCCTCAAGTGTCCATTTCTATGTGTAAAGAGTTCTCCATTATAACACTCAAGTTTGCTTCATGTTGTTAATTGTGTTTACATAGGGCATCTCACTTCAAATAGTGTGGGCTTTTAAAAAGCTTTTTTAAACCCCCTAGCATAACATATTTCACTGCCTCACTCCAAGCCCCGCAAGAGTAACCGGTACACTCCATAACATATGCTGCCTAATTACTGTACTTTTTAGTACAAGGACTTCAACACCTCAGAGACCTGCTTATCCAGGCTTAAGAGGCATTTAGTAAATTCACGCTGTTATGTGAGGTGCAACTTGTAAAATAAATGTGGGGGCTCTTGCTTGTGTTGTTGTGGTTAAAAAAAAATAGATGATAGTCTCCAAACAGCCTAGGAGTAAATCATTAATTTTAATACATCCAAATTAGTACAAAACTCCTATTCATGATATTTTATTTAAAAATAACATGAATACTTAGAGCTCAGGAAGAAGCAGATAAGAGCAAGTATTGCTCATAAAATAAAAATAAACAAATTCCCTGGGCTGAATGAGATGCTCCCAGTAGTACTCAAAGAAATTAAAGAAGTTATTTAAAAACCACTAACCAAGATCATGCAACAGTCTCTTGACACAAGGGTTGTACTGACAGACTGGAGAATTACAAACGTAATACTGATCCACAAAAAAGTAGACAAAACCGAACCAGGCAACTACAGATCAATAATCCTGACTTCTATTATATGTAAACTTATGGAAACTATAATAAGATCCAAAATGAAAAATTGCCTATATGGTAACAGTATCCTGGGAGACAGCATGGTTTTAGAAAAGGGAGATCGTGTCTAACTAACTTGCTTGATTTTTTTGAGGATGCAACATCGATAATGGATAATTGCAAAGCATGTGACATGGTTTATTTAGATTTCCAGAAAGCTTTTGACAAAGTCCCCCATAAAAGATTAATTCCCAAACTGAACTCAGTAGGGATTCAAAGACATGCATGTACATGGATTAGGGAGAGGTTAACATGTAGAAAACAGAAAGTATTGATTAGATGAGATACCTCAAAATGGAACGAGGTAACCAATGGAGTACCACAGGGATCATTATTCGGTCCTCTGCTTTTCCTAATCTGCATTAATGACTTAGATTCTGGTATAGTAAGCAAACTTGTTAAATTTGCAGACAACAGCAAAGAAGAGCACCCAGAATTATTCTGGGATTTAAAGGCATGTCATATGCAGACAGGATAAAATAATTGAATCTATTAGTCTTGAACAAAGAAGACTATGCGAAGATCTGATTCAAGCATTCAAAATTCTAAATTGTATTTACAATGTCATCCTAAGTGACTTCTTCGACCTGAAAAATTAAACAAGGACCAGGGGTCACAAGTGGAGATTAGATAAAGTGGCATTCAGAACAGAAAATAGGAGGCACTTATTTACACAATGAATTGTGAGAGTCTGGAACCAACTCCCCAATAATGTTGTTGAAGCTGACACCCTGGGATCCTTCAAGAAGCTGCTTGATGAGATTTTGGGATCAATAAGCTACTAACAACCAAATGAGTAAAATGGGCTGAATGGTCTCCTCTCATTTGTAAACTTTCTTATGTTCTTATGTTCTTATGCATTGCTCATAAGAATGTGTCATCTCTCATTTCAGGACAATCCAACTACAATAAATAAATAACCACCATTACTGGCGACATTAAAATGCTATTTCCTAATTGAATGCTATTTCCTGTTGTTTGCTTGTAGTAAGGTCTTTCCACCAATATTATTGTCAAGTGAAATGGCTTCTTGTGGCTGACCTGGACCCACAGCTGCCTCGCTGCTGCTGCTCATTGTTTAGTGAATCAGCAATGTTAAAGCAGACCAGCCACAGGCTTGGCATCCTCCTTAAATGTAAACTTGATAGACGAGTTGCTAAAGAGCCATGACAAGCTGATGTCTTTTCAATAACACCTGTCCATTTTCTGTGCCATTATATCCACAATATGCATTCTATCTTGTTGTACCACTAATCTATCGGCTTTGTCTCCACTTTATCTTTCAGAGGGCAAATTTTTATTCCAGGCTTACTAAACTTGATCCATTAAAAAAAATGTATATGTTTATATTTTAGGACCCCCGAGCACAGCTATCCTGGTACCTTCTGTTTCACTGTTCTCGCCACACTGCTCGGTTCAGGGCTGACAGTGCCTTCACTGAACTCTTCACAAACTACACAAACTTAACACAAACTCTACACTACCTACACATACACACAAACTCTCCACAAACGCTACATAAACTATACAAACTCTCCAAAATTCAACACAAACTCTACACAAACTCAACACAAACTACACACAAACTACACACAAACTCAACACAAACTACACAAACTAAACTCAAACTCTCGACAAACTACACAAAATCTCTCCACAAGCTCAACACAAACTCTACACAAACTCATCACAAACTCTATACAAACGATACACAAACTCTCCTCAAATTCAACACAAACTCTCCCCAAACTATACACGTTCTCCATGTGCTGCCCACAAACAAACATTTCATTATTCCTTTGATAGGCTGTGGCCAGGAGTAATTGACACTCTATTATTTGATCACCACCTGGCCACATTACACACTCTTCATTAAAAATTTTTTACATTTAAATAATTAAATAATTATCCAATGTATGTTGTGTGGCTGTACAAAGGTGGCCATCTTGGCCCCAGGCTGTTCCTCTGCGCCGAGCCAAGATGGCTACCAGCCACAACACACACATGCAGCCACAATATATATATATATATATATATATATATAGAGAGAGAGAGAGAGAGAGAGAGAGAGAGAGAGAGAGAGAGAGAGAGAGAGAGAGAGATAGAGAGAGAGAGAGAGAGATAGAGATATATAGATATATATTCATTTGGATTTATGAAGCAACATGTGTTAATTCTATAGGGTGATGTTAACCCTTTTGGCCATAGCGGTACATTAACAGTTTCTTTTGCTATAGCAGTATTGTGATGAATGTTCAATTCAAGCTTAAATGAGTACAGGTGCAGGTTATAGGAGGCAAGATAATCTCCCCCACTGCTCTAAAACAAAGGCCTCCAGGTTTATAGTGAGTCTGTTCCTGCAGCCGGGAGGCAGGCAGTTCTTTCCAGTGTAAATGCCACTTGCAGAGGTGCTCATTCCCAACAAATGCCACCTCATTTAAATGAGCTGATGGACCTGGGGGAGTGAGTGAAGCAGCCTCTGTGCCCGATACAGTTAAAGATGCTCTGGAGAGGAAAGCAGAACGACGACATGCATTAAAGAATGCTAATTAGGGCAGTTTGACATGTTGGTAATTGTCAATATCAGTACTAGTAAACACAGGCTTGTAACACATAAGTCATTAATCATCTATATGTTTAGATACAGGACTCTGTGTATAAGGCAGAATAAACTGTAGTAGCAGCGTGCAACACACAGCTGATGCACCAATTTCTCTTTGTAGTTTGCATTGGGAATGAGAGGCAGTGAGGTGGAGCCCCACTGAGGACTGACTGAGCCAGGTCATACCTCTCAAATGAGTACACTTGGGAAGGCATGCTGGTTAGTGTGATGCAGATAAATCCAGTTTGCATTCAGGTTTCTGCTCAGTCCTTTTGCTATTACAGAACATACATTTTAACAACAGTATAAGCAATTCAGAATCCCTAAAAAGCCAAAGTTATTGGTATACTGTAATGTAAATGGCATTTTCTGTTACGTTATGAAAGTGTTCTCTTTAAAAAATGTAATTAAAAAAAAGGGTTTTTATAATCTGTCCCGATAGCCTACTCTCCATGTTAAATACTCTCATTGTTTTTTTTTTGCCCCATTAATTACAGCTGTAGTTTATTGTTCAATTTACAGGAGCTATATACTGCAATGTTAGTTCATTTCATGCTGCATGTGAAGTAATATAAATGTTCAACAGGTTATCAGCGTGCAGTAGTCAGCATTATTTTTTGCCATAGACTCTTTTTTGGTCCCTTGAAATCTCTCTTAACAAGACTTGACTAGTGTGCTGGTGTTTGTTGTTTTTAGCTTATTTAGCACTAAACTCAGTTCCTCCTAAAATCACCACTTAAAAAATAGAAGAAAGACTGAAACAAGGAATGTCAGAGCAAGTGTAATTATAACCTTCATTTTGATTTCGCTTAATAGAGTAAATCATGCCTTAAACAGTACAGCACAGTAACATTGATCCCAGGGAGCCTGCGTCCTTACAGTAGAACGCGTGCATATAAAACGCTTTAATACAATTCTTAACAGGCAATACTTCCTTTCTTGTATTTGGAACATGCTGAATCCTTGTAACTGATACCCTTAAACAGCTATTTCAATCAGGATAACTGGGCTCTTCAGGCATAAAACCTTATTAAACAGGTATAGACTTTGCTGCAGAGCTTGAAAGCTGCTGTATTATTTTATTATCAACTAGTTATATATGTTTCCATGGTTTGATTGAAACTTGGTTATTTCTAGAACACATCTCATAACAACCAAGTTTATTTCCCAGAGGTATCTGGGATTAGGAACTCAAGGGCCTTGTTCTCGTTGCAGCTCTAGATATAGAGATAAAGCGTTAACAGGCAGTTCAAGAATGAGTTACAGTGCCGTCTTCTTTAGGAATAGCTGCGTATTATCAGAAGTGACAGTTCTGCTAGAGGTGGAGCTGCTACACAGCTATTGTTAGTACTCTTGAACACCTCAGAGCCAAACTTCCAATCAGATGATTGAGACTATATATATATATATATATATTTGGATAACAGATTTTTTTTTACATGATTTCGTTATTTGACATACCTCCCAGAGTCCTGATAATCGGTTCATTTTAAGAGAATTCTGTCTCTGTATTCTCTAGTGTCTTGTGGGGAAGTAATTTATGGTGCTCATTTCCATTTTTTATCAAACAGGATGCAATACCACAGAAACCTGTATACAAAACTTTAAACATCAGTCACTTATTGTCCAACCAGCAAATACACTTGTCTTGCCTTGAGCATCTTTAAACTCACCTTCTGTTAACACAAACACAGGGACTGCATGTTGGTTGGTATGTGTTTGTATTGTTTTGTCTTGATGTGTATGGTTTGGAACACATTGGTCTCATCACATAATGGAAAAACAGAAGCACTTTTCATTTTAAAACAGCAACAAGCCCTTTCATAAGCCCATCATAATGAGCCTTTTCATAAGCTCAGAACCACAGTAAATAGCATGAGGTTGACTGACAATGATTATCTCAGTACAACCTGAGAGCAACCTTTTCATGTGTGATTGCTTGCATAGCCATCAGCACAACAAGCAAGCCGTTGTGATTTTAACATTGTAAACATGAGCTAAGCCCCTGAGTCACACTAATGCCCGGCACACTATCAAGAAATAAATGCGTGGATCTTGCACAAGACAGA